>NC_139221.1:258448024-258568024 GCF_055691185.1 Crinia signifera | reverse complement strand
TCTGTAGAGCAGTGGTTCTCAAACTGTGGGTCCTGACCCCAAAGTGGGTCCCGACCTTCTCATTGTGGGGTCGCGAATCCATTTTGCTGACCATCAGGTTGATGACTTTTTTAATCTCAGTCAGTGATTGAAGGAGTCTGTTATTTTAGACCCCTCCCATCATTTTGTGCCTCCACAATGCTGCCATGTATGTGCTGTCTGTTGTCTACACATGTGATATGATGGGTTATGGTATATCAGACTCCTCCCATCACTCTGTGACTCCACAATGCTGCCATGTATGTGCTGTCTGCTGACTACACATGTGATATGATGACCTTCTGCAGTAACTCGCTGGGGTCCCGTAATTAAATATTATTGTCTGATGGGGTCCCATAATTATTTTTATTGTCTGACGGGGTCCCAGAGCCAAATAGTTTGTGAACCCCTGCTGTAGAGGATAAAAGTATAGACTTACACATCCACACGCATGGTTGTGCGGGGATCTGGGCGAGAGTGGGGGGTGCATTTGGAAGAGCAGTGTTTAGCGAAAATACCCAGCCTAGCGAATTGGTCTGAAGCAGGCCCTCTGTCTGAAGACATAGACCTTGGCTCGTAATCAGCCAGAATTTTTCTGAATGGTGAAAGCTGCAGGTCATGAGGTTCTCAGATAAACATACCCTTACTGTAACACCTGGTAGTCATAGTTAAAGCTCTTGAAATTTTGCAAGGCGAAGGAATGTAATGAATTTGCACACTAAAAATAATATTTCCACTGCCTGAGCAGGTGCTATGTGCAGATCTGACTGGACAATTATTATTTACTAGGAGACGAGCACCATATTTTTATCAAATATTAAAACATTGCAAAGATCTAACAAGATGCATATAATGATGGCAGTGGTGTATAGGAATTTAACAGACTAGTGTGAGAGAAGAAGATGCTGGTTGCAGATGCATTATATTATGACCTGATGCACCAACCGCACCACTGATGCCACAATACAGACAGGTACATGTGTAATGCTGGGTACACACCTAAAGTTCTGTCCAATCTGTTTGACTGAAATAAAAATCTGGCATTGTAACTGAGCAAATGGCAAACAGCGATTGCTCCCAAACTCTGCAAAAAGGACAAGATAATTGTTCCTGTAATTTTGCGTAAGTCATTTGGCTGAGCGAGCATTGTGCGATTCCTGCGTTTGGGAGCAATGAATGATTGTCATTTGCTCAGTGTGTCTGTGTGAGTATATTCTCTGTACATATGACTGGCACATATGTGCTGCGTAGACAGTATTGATATACATGCTTTGGGGGTGATTCAACACTGCTAGTTAACCAAGCACGAATACGCTGGGGTCCGATCATTATTGAATCGGGCCCTTTGATGCATTTCCATTGCCTATTAGATTGTAAGCTTTTGTGTCCTTATTCTGTATTCCTGTATAATCCGTAGAGACTTATACCCCTTTCACACTTGCGAAAATATCCCGGGTTTCTGCACATGAACGCGCATCATCCCGGGATTTCTCAGTGTGAAAGGGTCTTGAAAGAATATCCCGGGATAAACATACCAGGATTTCTACCCAGCTCCTGACCTGAGTAGATTCTGGATTTGACCCGGGATGCGGCTAGTGTGAATGGTCCCGCACCCAGGATTGGGTACACAGGACTTTAAAAAAGCGGTTGATTGGAGCTTTCTTGGGCTGACAAGAAAGTCCATTTCTAATGACATGCATATGTATTTACAGGGATTCCCCAGGTTTAATGTGAATGGGGCTGTCCTGGGTCGATCCCAGATCTGAGTGCAGTGTGAAAGGGTACATTCCCGGAAGCATCCCGGAACACATTCCTGGGTATGACCAGGGTCAAGGGGTATTATCAGGATTGCATGCCTGACCCTCTCCTTCAGGGAGAACATGCTCAGTCCCTGGGCTTCCCTGGAAATGTATGATTGCCAGCACCTGTGGTGACCAGAATTTCATTGTTAATAGAGTGTTAGCGTGACTAGTCTTTAAGTAACTTGTTCTATATTTTTTTAAGTGAGAATGTCATCACAAAACAATTCTGAGATTGAAAACCTATCGTCAGATTACCATACAGAAATTGAATCCTCGGATGTGTCGGAAAATGACATTCCTGTAGACGCTTGTGAAAAGAAACGCAAAAGATCTCCGCGGTTTTCTTCTTCTGAAAATGAGGCATTAATTGATGGGATTTTGGCCAATTATAGGATATTGTTTGGAAGAATTTCCGGTATAAATTATTCTTTTGCAAAAAAAGAAGCAACATGGAAAAAAATCGCACATGAAGTGTCTGCTGTTGGAAAGATTCCACGAAGCACAATGGTATGCAAAAAAAGATATTCGGACTGCAAAATTCTAGTGAAAAAGAAATTAAGTTTAAAAAGTCTGCACTCTCAAAAAACTGGCGGTGGTGGTCCTTTAAAAATCGATATGAGCAACTGGGAGGAAAGACTCTCTGAAAAAATTTCTCCGCATGCGGTCCGAGGCGTCGAGGGAGGAGTCGACACTGCGTCTTATTCATGTAACGTCATAAAATCGCAAGGTGATTATTTCATATTAAATGTTTCTCTTTCTGCAACTCTGATTTAGGACAAATGAAGTGTGTTTGGGTGGAATGCTTTTTCACAGAATAGTGTCCCGTGTGTGACGTTACGGGGCGGGGCAAGCCCCGTTTGTGTAGCGAGTAGGCAGGGCACGCCCCCTCTTCAACGCTGCCCTTTCAATCTGTGCCTCCTGGCTTCCAGCATCACAAACGGGGCGTGCCCGGCCACACGACGTCAAAGAAGAGGGCTGACCAGGCCTCCCGGGGGGGTTTCACTGTGCTGAGGAAGTACTGGGCACCGCTATATACAGCGGTGCCGGGCTTCCCTGGGCTCATATGCATTGCTGTTTTAGCAAAAACATCCTAGTGGGAACACTAACAGTAATGTTGAAAAAACCCCACATTTCTGTATGATGTATCATCCGCCCACATTGGCAGCACAGCGGGGGTTATTACATGCAGAAGCAGGCGTTTGCCTACAGAAGCGTATGTGTTTTTTTCCGGCTGTAATGTTTGAGCGATCCATTACGAATCCCTTCCATGCATGTCCTGTGGCCTGGAAAATGTGCAATGGCAGATGGACTCCCGTGTCTTAGATCTGGAAGTCTAGCGCCGGCGCAGCATTGCAAGGGGCAGCTCTTATCGCAAGTGCTGTGCCTTGTGTAAATGACTGCATGTTTTAGAGTATATATGGTAATTAACTATGTGATGCCCAGCGAAAAAGGGGGGGGGGGGGGGGCAAGAGATGTTATACCATATCGGCCTAAATATTTTGTAGGAAAATCCATTGTTATTATATTCTCAAATGATTATTTAAATACTTGAATACTCTGTCATTAATACACTATTAGTGACTGTAAATAAAAATGCACTTGGTTAAGTTTTTGAATGGCATAAATCTCCCATATAATAATTAAAAAGTGATTGGCGAAGCATAGGATAAAGGAAATTAATTGATATTGTTGTTTTAGAGTTACAAATTATTAAAATGCTGCCTTTAATAAGTGACAGATAAACATTTTTTAACCTATTTTAATAACAACATATTTCTTCGAATTTTGGTGGTTATTGCATGGTTTAATTTTTTTTTTTAATTTCTTTTTTAAATTTTTGTTTTAAATGTTCATAATGTTTATTCCTACTTAAAAACTAGTATATGATGTGTTATAGAGGGGTAGACTTTAGCCCATGGATTTATTATTTGCCGCTAAATTATTAAAGAGTTTTTGGTTAACATACCTCTTAAGTTCTACAGGACAATTACTTTTACCTTTTCAAATAATTATATAATATTCAATTAATTTTAGTGAAAAATAATGGTTGAGGATTACATTAAGGGTATGCTAGTGAAAATGTTGTGTATAATGATTTTGAGCGATATGTAATTTTTTTTTTTTTTTTTAAATTACAGGGGCAAACCCACAGAACACCAGAAAAAAAAAAATTGAAGATGTCACAGAGAAGGAAAAAGCACATACAGGTTAGTATTTCAAAAATGATCTAAATTTTTAATATTTTATATAATTTAGTAACTAATTTTGCAATAAATTTTTCTACTTAGATAATTCGCAAAAATGTGTGTCAAAGAAAAAGCACAAGAAATCTTATTTTGATTCACATATTAAAAATGAGGTCCACTATTTGGGATATTCTGATACAACTTATAAAGGAGAAAATGTTGGAAAAAATGTACATGTGAAAGGTATGTATTTTTTAATTAATATGTAATTAATTTCTTATAAAAACCTATCTTTCCATTAATCAAATTTTCCTTCTTTTAAAACAGCCAAAAATGACAAGATTGAATACAAATATCCCATCGATGTGGAATCAACTGTTTCAAATGATGATGTCTGTGAAAGTGTAAAACTAGCAGTCGAAAAAGAAAACACATCTCCCAATGATAAAAAAAAAAAAAACTGCTCACAAATAGAAATCATTGATGATACAAACATTGGCCAAGATACCGTCTCTTTTAAAATTTCTAACATTGCAGAAAAATGTACAACAGATCCCAGCAATTCATTTGGAAAGGAAATGACAGACCTACTTCAAACAGTAGTTGAAGAAAGTTCAGTGAAAACGCATGAGGAGGTAGAGGTTATAAGGAAAGAAATTGAAAATGCTACGCAAGCGTTTATAACGAACAGTAACCGTAACACTCAATTGCTTAAAGACATTTCCCAGCATTTTAAAGATATTAAAGAACATTTGAACACTCTTTCGAAAACACATATCGAAATTCTTAATTTGAAGCGGAAAAAATATAATCAAACGCAAAGAAGCGTTGTCACTGTGGAGGAAAATAATATTGATTCTGATGACTGGGCCACAAACACACATAATACTGAGGAGATTATCGAGTTGGAGGATGGAAATGAAACAAGACCTAAGCGACTTTTTAAAAAACCAAAACGTTTCAGGGACCCAATCGATTGATTTTCTTACAATCTGGTAAGTACTTGAAATGCATATATGGAATCTAAAATTAAATATGTTATAATGCTTTTCTTAAATTAAAAAATAAGAAAAAAACTTTAAGATTTCTTTGAAAGATGCAAATAATTAATATCACATTCAAAGGGTCTGTGAAATTGCGTTTCTGAGGACGGGAAGCTATATTACAGAAATGCGGTAAATACCCCGTTATCGGGGTTTTTACCGCATTTCTGTCTGCTATATAAGGTGCCCGTAGTGGCAGCGCTGCGGAAAGGATCGCCAGTACAGGCTGGCGAATCCCTATAGAAGACTATGGGCTTCTTTCCGCAGCGCTGTGCTCCCAGCATCCCCTGCGGCCAGCGCTGGGAGTCTGCGCATGCGCAGATGGACTCCCGGGTCATAGACCCGGAAGCCCAGCGCCAGAACCGCATCGCGAGGGCCAGCTCTTATTGCAAGAGCTGTCCCTTGCGTTAATGACCGCATATGTTATTGCATATGCGGTCATGAAGTCTGCGGATGGCTGCGAAATGGGCCCGAAGATGGTATGGCATCCTGCCTTGAATGTGTTGTTTGCCAAAGACGGTTTGAGTTACGGGGTGCAATTTACAACATCCTGCCTTTAAATAAAAGATTAAACTCCCTTTAGTGTATGTTAATGCATTTTTTTTTTTTTATATAGGATTATATTTCCGGGTACTTGTGAGTTATCCGGACGCCCGATTTCTAAATCGGGTCGGATCGGGCACATCGCATCGCATCGCATGCGACCATCGGATGCGATGCGATGCGATGCGATGACCCGATTTTTCCATAGGAATCAATGTTAAAATGGACTGAGTCCATTTTAACATGGAATTCAATGGGAAAAAGGGGTCCTTTTCATACCCCTACTATCCAAGTGGGCATGGAGTTGGATATAAACCTGTGGCGAGCGTAGCGAGCCACCGAGCCCGAAGCGTGGCGAGCGTAGCGAGCCCCGCGAGGGGACACGGAATACCGTCCCCTCGCGGGGCTCGCTTCGCTCGCCACCCTTCGGGCTCGGTGGCTCGCTACGCTCGCCACAGGTTTATATCCAACTCCATGCCCACTTGGATAGTAGGGGTATGAAAAGGACCCCTTTTTCCATAGGAATCATTTTAACATTGATTCCTATGGAAAAATCGGGTCATCGCATCCGATGATCGCATGCGATGCGATGCGATGCGATGCGATATCGCATCGCATCGCATCTGATTGTATGCCTTAACTTAAGGCATACAATCAAAAAATCGGGCGTCCACATAACTCACAAGTACCTATTTCCTTTGTTGATAAAAATTTAGCATATCTAAAGTATATCATTCTCTTGTTTTAAATTTTATTTATTTTTGCCCCAACAGATTGAATTATCTTCAGAACTAAGAGGATCCATACACAGAACTGTTAATGTAATTATTCAAGTTTATATTTGAAAAGTTGAAGCCTAGATTTCGGTTAGCTTGTCTGGATACAATTTTATAAGGGTAATGGGTGTTCAGTATGGATGGGCTGGTTATCCCTGAGCTCGTCCATAAATGTTTGAGGCCAAATAAACAGTATAATACTAAATAATATTAATGGGGTTTAATGGTGTGGCAATGTTTACACTCATGGACAGAATATAAGCAAAAAACAATGTGCAGAAGATAATATTATTATTAATAATCCACAAAATGTTCCAGAATGAGTTCAGGCAAATGTCAATGCTGCAACAGCCGTGTCAGCGTGACCAGTTCATAGGAGTTTTATGTGAAAGGGAGGGGGATCGTGGTGAAGAGAGCTGGCGTCCCTGACTCTTCTGCAGTGCATGAAAGTCCTGTCAGGAGATCTGATGCTGCCCAATGGCGTCAGGACGCATTGTTCAACGGTGTGGAACTTGGTAAGATGGTTCGCTGCTGGGTCCAAGTCTGTCCCGGTTGACAGCTGTCAGCAATGATGTGGCTACTGACCGAGTCCGTGTGCCGCTGGCACATGGTGCAGGGACGGGTAAGGGTGATTCGGCAGCTAGTGATGTACCCCGCTGTGCCCTGGATGGAGACCGCGGCCGGGTGCTTCACCTTGGCTTCGGGGCTGTGTCCGTCCTGCTGTTCAGTGTTGACATCGTGTGGCACTAAGCGCTACAACGCAGACTAACGTTTCCGTCTGGAAGTTGCCTCGGTGACGTTAGACGCCTTCAAGGTACCCAAGATCAAGGTCCCAGCCAGAATCTCAGTAACTGTGGGCTACCAGCAGCTCCACGGCTTGTTTCGGTATTCGGACAGGCGTCTCTCCAAGGCACCCTCCAGACGGAAACGTTAGTCAGCGTTGTACCCCATTAATATTATTTAGTATTATACTGTTCATTTGGCATCAAACATTTAGGGACGAGCTCAGGGATAACCACCCCATCCTTACTGAACACCCATTATCCATGTGGTTGTGCAATTTCCCTCATCGGTTTTGATTTAACTATGGGTATTTGGACGTATTCAGATTTTGCAACACCAAAGGTAGTGCGCAGTGCTAACCCACGTCTAGCTACATTTCATAAGGTGTACATAAGTATTTCATTATTTTTGATCCAAATATCATCACATTCGCCATGAAAAGAGTTTGTATTTAGAATCATAGATTTACGTTGCTCATTAATCGCCCAATGCTTCAGGAGCGGGGTCATGTTAACTTTGTCAAAGCTTTCATAATCTCTTCAACGCCATATCGAATTGTAAGCCTTTAACCCTCACCTGTTGTTACTTGGTGCATAGGTCAATGTTTACAATTTACATGTTTTCCAAGTCGACCTTTTCGCCATGTGGGCCGTGCATTATGTAGGCCTTGTTCTATGTCCTCATTCCTGCATGTTGTCCTATAGTTGTCGTCCTGATGACTGTTTAATTTAGTCATTTGATTCTATATTAAGGGTCAATATGAGTAATGCACGTGGTTATGTATTATTCTAAGATGTAACATAAGTATTGCATTTCGACAGGTTTTATGTCATTTACCACTTTGACAAACTTGGAAGTTCTGTATTCTACAAATAGTATATTTTATTAGCATCTACAAAATACTACTGTTAAAATGATAAAAATATTACTATTGTTCGATTTGTTTGCAAATTTGTTTGTGCTTCAAAAACACATTATTGCATATTTTAAAAAAAGGTTTATATAATCTTATTCTAGGCCTGTGTAGATGGTGTCTAAATTTATAGCCTTGATTTTTAAGGACTGGTTCTACATTTGTATTTTGTTTTCCTATGGACTCAATTTTTGCATTATATTGATTAACAAAATATTTTAAAAATGTGTTAAGCAATAAGTCCTAAATTGTTAGAAAAACACCACAGATTTAAAATTAATATTTAGACTAATAGTCATGTTCTCAACATTTCAGCATGTTTTCAATTTATATTTGATTTCATAATCTGAAATCTGACTTGTGTCATGTCACTTTAATGTATGTATACACATTTTTCAGATTTTATTCTGTTGAATTTTTATACGCTACTTGTATATTTTTGGGCCGAACGACCTTCAAATCAGATCGCATTGCATACTAATTATGTATGCAATACGATAATTGTTAGATGTTTGGTTATAAAAGTTGTGATTGTTATGGCCAAATTTTGATTAGTGAAATGACCCCCCATTGGTCAAGCCACCCTATAATCAATGTAAACCTGAAGCGTGGTGAGTGCAGTGAGCCCCCGAGGGGTGGCGGTACTAGTCCATAGACTTATTTCTGGAACCCAATATACATGTTAGCGTGGAGTTGATTTTTTTAGATATAGAGAGCGCAGCGAGCCACCAAACCCAAAGCGTGTTGAGCGGATGCTGATCGCGACGCCCGAAGTTTTGCAAGCGTACCGAGCCATGTAAGGGAACACGGTTTACTTTTCCATATACCCTAGCTGGGCTCGTTTTGCTTGCAACGCTTGGGGACTCGCAATCAGCGATACCTTGCGAACCTCGATGCGCTCACCACAGCTTATGAAATTAACCCCTCATCCGACATGTGTAGTGGGTTCATGAAATAAGTTGTGGGACGCAAAACACCACCCCTCATGACCTCGATGCACTTACCACATTTTTGGATCACATTGATAGTTGCGGTTGCATTAAAATTGGGGGTTTCATTTCACAAATATGCCACTCTAGGGTTATTAAACAATTTAAAATAGGCACAAAATCGAATCTCATTACATTGCCTCACATCTCATAAATCACATGCCACAACATCCTTTGAATGGAGTAACTCCCAAAATACACAAGTACGTATTATTCTATAGAAAAAAATATCACATTTGAATAATTAACACTATGGCAAGTCGGATTATTGAAATGACTGTTCAAACCATATTGTCGCATGTGAGTTAATACTGGTAAAAAATATTCTTTACACCTTTCATCCAGACTTTACACATGTTTAATTTTTTTTAAATTGTTAATAATATTTCTGGCCTATTATTACATGTATTGTAATATTGTTATATATATTACAGTTGATATAAAAAAAATATATGTATCCCAGTCTGCTTTGAACAATTAAAAAGACATTTCAATAAATAAAGCATCTTGAAAATGAAATTGGTTTGGTTTGTTGTTTTGTACAATAACGAATGTAGATTTTTTACAATAATACTCCGAAATGTTTAGTGGTTTTACTATTTTCAATATTATTTCAATTCGTAGAATTTTTTTTAATAATTCAACTGCAAACCAACGATTTACAATAGTATTTCACTTTTCTACCTATGGGACTTGTGTAGAATCAGCTAGAACAATAAAAAAAATCGAGTCCATCACATCCAAATTCATGTGGCAAAATCGATGTGATGAGATGCTCCCAATTTTATCAATGATAAAAATGGTGAATATGGAGGTGGTCTCTTTTAATTTCCACATTATCCAACTTAGCATGGCGTTTGATCTCAAACTTTGGGAAGAGTAGCGAGCCACCTAGCCTGATGCGTATTGAGCGCAGAGATATCAAGCGAGAGGAAGTGGCAAACTTTTAAATGATTCTGCGTCCACTTGCCATGCTTCGGGCACGGTGACTCAGCACGGTTACCAATGGTTTATATCTGAGTACATATGTAGTTGTGTATTGGGGACATGAAAAAGAGCCCTTCTCCCATACAATTCAATAGCAAATTGGGTCCATCGTAATGCATAAGATTGTATGGCTAATGTGAGGGATTACAGTCACAAAATTGGTAGGACTGAAAATGCACAATAGCCCTGCTTATTTGGCCATGGTAAATGTTTGAGTTTATATGGAACTTTGGTTGGGACAGCAGATATAACAAGAGAGATTACTAAGGGGCTGAAACTTATTAAACGTAATCTGGGTGACCATTTGAAAATTGTCAAAGGGAGAAATGTTAACATATTTCGACTTATGGCTGCTCCACTCAACGTCACCTAGTAGGCACTATAAATAGGAAGGCGCCCGATTAGATGTGGTGAAATAGATAGTTATAAATTTTACACAAGATTAATAGTCACTGCAATACCCACTAGAAAATATACTATCTCTATTTTCTTGAAATTTTTCTACTGCTTCACCTTTTTGCATACTCCCTGAAACCTTTTCTCCTAAAACATTTGGAAATTATTGGAGTCATCCTTCGTCCATATGGCAGGCAGGCTAAGAATAACAAGGAATGCCTCAAAGGGAGGTGCTTTATTAACCAGATTGGTTCTTGCATATAATGACCAGCTATTTTTAGAGTATACAACAACGCCATTGAAAGTGTAGACAAATAAGTCAGCATTCATTGTATTAAGGAAAAAATCCACTTTATCAGGCATTTATGTTTTAGATAATTACAACTGTAGTCTCTTCTTTTTCTTTTTTATTCTTTATGAACACAACTTGTTTTTTTTACATGCTAACAATTAAATTTTTGTCAACAAAATAACAAACTTATAGTAGCCACATTATAATAATATATGTTCATAGGATAAGTTACAACATATTATACATTCCAGTAGAAATATATTTTAATTTAAACCGAAATTTTTCAAATCGAGTGCACAAACACAAAATGTACTTTAGTATTTGAAATAATTTACAATCAATTCAGCCCTTAACTGCTTGCCCTTTGTTGTTTCGGCGGCGTTAGATAATTGCTGTTGGGGCACATTTGGATCCGAAATATAAGGATTTAAAAATTCAATATTGTAATCTATACAAATGTTGTGTAAAATAGCACACACTACAAAAATTTTACAGACTTTGTCTGGGGTATACTGTAAAGCTCCTCCAGATTTAGATAGGCACCGAAATCTGCTCTTAAGCAAGCCAAAGCAGCGCTCAATGACGCATCTGGTACGTATGTGTGCAACATTGTATCTTTTTTCGCTAGATGATTGAGGCTTAGTCAAAGGTGTCATTAGCCATGAACGGCAACCATACCCTGAGTCACCTAGAAGTATAATAATATGAAAAATTTATTATTAATAAGTAGTTTAAACAATACTATTATCAGTGGTCATTTTATTTTAAATCTGAACATCAAAAATAAATATGAAGTGAACGTTGAACCTATAATGTTGAGCAATCCTATCAGTTTAGAACCTTACTGATGTTTTTTAGAAAATATGTAAATGTTGGTGGTTTACAACCCTAATAAATGTAAAACTTCAGTCTATAATTGTAGTCACAAGTTGTGGTGCTGCTAAACGGTTTTCAAAGAGTGAATTGAAGAGCAATACCATAACATATTGCCAGAGAATAGATGTAATATGTGCTGATTAAAAAATATTTACTCATATAAAAATAACATTCAAAATTTAAGGTAAGGCATGCTATGTGAACTTTATTAATGTACATTAATCTTATCAAAGAACATACATCTAAAATGTGAATACTCAGCTATTTTTTCCCAAATTTAGAAACTATTTGCCCGACTTTGTTAAATGTTCACTTGTGAAACAATCCAAACTGAAATCATGAAGCTGAGATGTTTAACTTTTTTTGGAAATTTCCATTAGGCTTTTAAATCATTAAAAGGGACTCCCAATTCTTCTATTGAGTTAGTGTCCCCTCGTGAGAATCGCTACGCTCGCCACGTTTCGGGCAAGGAGGGTCGCTGCACTCCATAACATCAACTCCATGAGTAGTTGGAGAATTAGTGTAAGATGCTATAACATGCGTACCACGTTATCGCCTGCATCCGCTTACTTAATTTCCGCATATGGTAAAACATATGCGGTCATTAATGCAAGGGACAGCTCTTACAGGGCGGGATGCTATAACATCCCCGGCCCCATATCGCCGCACATCGCAATTTTAATAACGGCATATGCTATAACATATGCGGTCATTAACGCAAGGGACAGCTCTTGCGATAAGAGCTGCCCCTTGTGATGTGGTGGCGCTGGACTTCCGGGTCTATGTCCCGGGAGTCCGTCTGCACATGCGCAGACGCCCGGCGGCGGCCGCAGGGGAAGCTAGGAGGGATCCGTGACTGATCCCTCGCGCAACGCTGCGGAAAGAAGCCCATAGGCTTCTATAGGGATTCGCCAGCCTGTGTTAGCGATCCCTTCCGCAGCGCTGATACTGCGGCCACCATATAATGGGTACAGAAATGCTGTGAAAACCCCGATAACGGGGTTTTTACCGCATTTCTGTAATATAGCATCCTGGCCACAGCTTTCCCTTACGATGCGGTACCCACGCTGGACTTCTTTCTTAGACACCGTCCGCAGGCCAGGCTTGGAGGGATTTGTGACTGATCCCTCATCCCTGATCCGTGATCCCATGATCCCTGACGCCTCTGCTGGCGATTATTTCCAATGCGCTGCCACAGCTGGAGGATTTTAAAGCATCCAGAAATGCAGTAAAAACCACAATCACTGGGATTTTTCCACATTTTTGAAATGTAGGATCATGCCCTAAGGGTTATGAAAAAGACTGTGCATGCGTTAATCCACGTGCACCGTGCGCAGGACACATTCAAAGGTAACTGTGACGGATCCCACAAACAACGCAGTGTAAAAAAGCTCATAGGCTGCTGGGGGGAAGTGGCTGCTTCTGCTGGCGATTCCCTTTGCTGCGTCAATCCGGCAGGTGGTTGATACCCCGATAATGCGGATTTTAAAAAATTTATATGATATAGCATCTCGCCCATATAATCCTACCCAGTAGTACAATATAATTGTTATGAAAAGAATGTTGGTTGAGGTCGATGTATTGCGCATAGGTGTGCTTGTTATGTATAGTTTATAAAATAATTACTGTTTGCAAACTCGGTGCTTGTTCAATATCTGATACTCCCGATTTTTGCATCCGCTCGCCACGCTTCGGGCTCGGTGGCTCACTGAGCTCGCCACGGGTTTATGCACATGCGTAGTTGGATAGTGGGGAATTGAACAGGCAGTTAAAAATGGCATGCGAAAAATTGAGAGTCCAGATTTTGAACAAGTACCGCAAACTCTGTAGCATATAGCTTTATAATATACATGTGTATGTATTTTGTGCATTTTATCAAAATGCTTATAATTTTAATTATAAATGCAGACTAATAGAAATTACCTAAAATCCATCCGCTTGGAAATTCACCTTTTTCGAAATCCTCATAAATTTTGGAATGTCTCAAAATGTAAGCATCATGTGTAGACCCAGGAAAGGCCGCAAATACATTCATGAATCGTAACTTGAAATCACAGATAGCCTGTATATTCATGGAATGTGTGTGTTTTCTATTCCTCGATACCTCATCCATTTCCAAGGATGGAGTATAACACACATGCGTACAGTCTAAAGCTCCTAAAACATTTGGAAATTTAGCAATATTGTAAAAGCCTTTTTTGAGTTTCAACCATCCTTCGGGACTTGAGGGGAAAAAAATATAATCATTACAATGTTTCAAAATTGATTCAAGCACTTTTGGGAAAAATCGACTAAATGCAGATTGACTAATTCCTGAAACTTCTGCAGCTGTACTCTGGAAAGAACCAGATGCAAGAAAATGTAGGGTGGCTAGTAGTTTTGTGAGTCCACTAATTGCATAATTTCGTCGTGTTTTAGGACAAATATCATCCTTTATCTTATTAAATAAATCATGAATGGCCTTGCTGGATAATCTGAATAATCTAATTATTTTCCTTTCGCTCATCCCAGAGAGAGTTCTTCTTTTTCTATAAACTCTTTTCTTTTGATGGTAAATTCTGTCAGTTGTAGTAGTAGAATTCTGCTCTCTAACATATTTTCTATTAGACCTTGCAACTATCACTCCAAGTAGCACTCTTAGCAATTGTAGCTTGAGAATCATCTAGATTAAAATAGAAATATTTAAAATCAGAGTTATCTTTTTTTTTACATTATAACTATTTTTATTCTAAATAATTAGACATTTCACTATTTAGAAACATTAGTGAAAATTCACATTGTGTTTGAGTTGAAGCCAGGGTCCCCACAGAGGTGTAGACAGGTCCTGTGTGTTGGAAGATGGCGCTGCGGCAGACACGGTTTTTACATTGTAAATTGAGTTCCTTTATGTGGCTGATTCCTGTTTATATGCACACTTGTTTTTTGAGGAATTAATTTTTTAAAGTTCCACCTAGTAAGGTGGCTCTATAGTTTTTTTTTTATTTTTTAGTTAATGCGTGTGTGATGGTATAAATCTTAGCACAATATTAACACTTAAGTTGTACATTTGTGACACATATATTTCATTCCTCTCATATGTTCATCCTCCTTTGGCCAGAGTTTTTCAGTAACTGGTTCCTGGGAGCGGAATCAGAGGTAATTTATCTATATATGTGCCTGTCTCCGGTGAATATACTCTATTTCCCATTGTCTCTAGTCCATCCATCAGTATCCCATAAGGAATACATGACAAGTAATTACCGGTAGGAATTAAATTCCTACAGTATTTTGGTACTTGTTTAGTTTCACAGTGCCACCACGCGCACTGCTGAACTTTCAAAACTTGGCAGGTTGCTGCCGTGTGCCCGCTATAGCCGGAAAGCTTGGCCGCACTAGCTATATTGCTCTGTTATGTAATGTATTGTAGCATGCAAAAAGGGGGTTTCATAAACTTGAAACCCATATCAAACCTGCTACACTATAATTTGTACGCTTATACGTCTAATTCTAGACTCCCTATAAACCACACAACTAAATCTAGACGGTAATGCGTCTAAATGTAGTAGCCACTAGCGTCACACTATTAAACCTGTCAACAATGACACGTGTTGACAAAGTAGCGGTCTAGCATGTAAATTCCACAAAACATGTGACCCAAAGGCGTATGAGCTCAGCGAGCCCATGATGAGTGGAGGATCGCGTCCCACGACTTATAAAATCAACTCCACACCAACGCGGGTCATGAAAAAAGTCGAGGGACGCGAACAACATGAGACGCCTGAGTCCTTGGATGCTTTGGGTTCATATGGATTGTGGAATTTACCTGGTCAACCGCTATTTCATCAACACGTGTCATTGCTGACAGGTTTAATAGTGTGTCGCTAGTGACAACTATCTACCCCTTCTTCATGGAGATTCGGACACGTTACTATCTAAATCTACACGCACAATCAGTTATAAGCTGGAAGTGTATATTTAGACGCTAGTTTGTCTAAATCTAGAAGCTAAAGCATAGAAGCCTAGAGTTAGACGAATAAGCGTCAAAATTGTAGCATAGCTAGTTTCAGAGGGGTGTCGAGATGAAGAGACCCCCGTTTAACATGCTACATTACATTACATTACAGCCAAGCTTTCCGGCTCAAGCAGGCAAACGGCAGCAGATATCACTGGCAACCTGCCAAGTTTTGAAAGGGCAACAGTGCGCGTGGAGGCGATGTGAAACAAGTACTACTATTTCTGAGAATAGCAGTTTGAGCTGCAATGCTGGTGAAACCAAAAATTTGTTCAAAGCAGTACACATGCAACCGAGCAGAGGACTACTATCATACACCACCTTTCACGTTAGGTGGAGTTGATCTAACATCCAAGGCCCCACTTTGCCGTTCAATGCATAATTGATGACCGCATAGCTTATAACATATGCAGCCATTATTGCATGGTAATGCTCTTGCCATTGAAGCTACCAGTTACAATGATGCACCGGTGCTGGATTTCTGGTTTGTCGATCTGCGCATGTGCAAACACCCTGAAGCAGCCACATTTCACGCTGGAATGTAACCGTGACGGATCACTCAAACAGCAGAGCGGTATGAAGCACATAGCCATCTGCAAGGAATCAACATCTGATGGCAATTGCTTCCACAGCGCTAACCCTGCGATCGAAGGATACAGCATACTTAAATGATACATAATCTACCCCTATGGCAGCACTTTTAATTATGCTGTGTTTTTTTAAAGGTAATGCAACCTGCTCATGGGTTGGAATATTGTTTCGCAGTAATGAGTAACAAATTCCGTTATCAGGATTTTTAAAACAAAAAGGGCCATTATCAGCCAACTAGACATTCTTCTACTTTCATCAATGCAGAGAGCGGGAAGCGATAACATCCGCGCCCTGTTAACGCCGGCATCCACATTTCAATCAATGCAAAGTGAGGGATCTGTCAGGGATCCCTCCCAGCGTGCCTTGCAGCCATTGCCGAGCTCTGCACATGAGCAGATGGACTACCAGGTCAAAGAACGGGAATTCCTGTGCGGAAGAAACATCACAAGGGACAGCTGGATTCACAAGTGCTATCCCTTGAGTTAGTGACCGCATATGTTATAAATGCGTTGTCCGTCAATAATGGGCGGTGGATGTTAGAGCATCCCACCCCATGACACAATATACAGACGGATAGTGATGAGCACGGAAGCCTGGAGTGATGATGGGGGAGATTCTTTATATCAAAAAACTGGCAAAAAGACATCTATTTGTGGTTTCAATTTCAAATACATTCTGGGTTGCTATACGCCCACATATCGCGGGGTTACTGGCCCAGAGCTCATCGCCAGAACAATATAAGCCTATTGCCGTCTATAGCGTCTTAAACTCCCACTGCTCGGCAATAATGTCCACCACCCCGCATTGCCCCCCGTCCTTACCTGTGTCCAGTCAACACTTAGTTGAGCCTCCAGGACCTGTGACCTCCTCCCTGCACAGATCCTATTCCAGGTGCATGGAGAAGGGGAGTCTGTCACAACAGCAGCGCGGGGTGAGGAAAGGGAGGAGAGAACCACCTGCTCCCCCTGGGACCCGTTGACTCTCAACGAAAAAGACAGCTCTTAACACAAGAGCTGTCCTTTGCTATAATTATCGCATATCTTACAGCATTATGTGTGTGATGGCCGGCGAAAGGGCAGCAGAGGTGGGGCCAGATGATAGAGCATCATGCCCAATGTCATACCATCACCGTCTAAAGTCGGGATGCAATAACATCCTCCTCCCCATTTTGTCCGGCCGTTGCATTTTTAGCAACGGAATATGCTATAAACTAACGCAAGTGACAACTCTTGCCATAATAGCTGCCCCTTACCATTCAGCGCCACCCATGGGGTGGAATTCTATAACATCCACAGCCACATTTTGCCGGCATCCGCGCACTTAGAGGCCCATTTATTAATTAACATTTGCGGCTAAATAAATTTTACAACAAATATTAAGTATCACCCCAATGTATCAAAGGGGGACCACAGCAGGAATCTCCGATCCCTGATGCAATCCCCTCTGTAGCACCGCCAGATGCATCCCCCATAGGTTTCTATGGGGATGTGAAGCTGACCGATGTATCAACATCGGCCAGCCCAGCTCCACTTCCCTGGGCTATCACCATCCAGGGATAGCGATAGCCCACTGTAGCCTATGGCTTAGGGATCACACTGACCTGCTGGGCAGTACAATCAGAGGGGTCATTGGGGGGCAGCTCATAACTGCGCGTGCACTGACCCCCGCGGCTTCGAGGTTATGGCATCGCAGGACTTTCAGAGCCCTGTACCTGCTGTCCCTGGGATGATACAACCCGGGAATAGTATCACATTTCACAATGCGATAATGAGCGATAATATTGTGCACAGATCACATTGTAAATGCGATCATTATATTCCATAACATGTGTGGATATTAATGCAAGGGTCAGCTCTTGCGATAAGAGCTGTCCCTTGCGATGTGGTGCCATCGCTGGATTTCCAGGAGTCCATCGGCGCTTGCACAGACCTCCAGTCACAATCCGCAGGGCAGGCTAGGAGGAATTCGTGACGGATCCCTCAAACAGTGCAGCGGGAAAAAAAAAAAGTTTCGACAGGTATTCACCAGCTTCCACTGGCTATTCCCTCCGCAACACTGCCACTGCAGGTGGATGTTATACAGGGTTGCCAACCCTCCCGGAATTTCTGGGACTCTCCCGAAATTCGCGGGCCCCTCCTTGCCCCCCAGAAGGGTGGGCACAACCCTCCCGCAAGCTCTGTGACCCCCACTGAGTCCCGAGATTGCAGCATTTAATGCTGCAATCCGCGGGTTTCAGGGAAGGGGCAGAGCCAAAACGTCACAATTGTGATGTTTTAGTACCGCCCCCTCTACAGAGAGCCTTGAATTTGCCTCAAAATAAAGAATGGGGGGGCTTAATAACGTTACCGCCAAGCACCACCCCCCAGACAGGTAATGGTAATCTCCTCTCCGGGCTTCAGGAGATATTCAAAGTCGGCTTCCCTGATATTATAGCAACTAGTATGACCAATCCCGGGATTGTGATCGGCGGGATCCCGGGATTTGGCCTAATAATCACCGGGATTTCAAACCCGGGATTGGATCTTCCAATCCCAGGATTTCGGGGTTAGACTGCGCATGCGCAGTCTAATGCTGGCCAACGTCTGAGCTTGAGCTCAGATGCTGCCGGGCTTCTCTCATCCCGGGCAGCGCTGCTCTGCGCAGCGTGATGACGTGAGAGGTCAAGCTGCGCAGAGCCAAGAACCTGCACCCCGACGGACGCCGTACAGCGCACCCGCCCGCCGTCCACCTCTATCTCCAGGCCCACCGCCTGCCAGGCAAAGTGCCTGCCCGCCCGCCCGCCAGGCTCCCCAGCCACACCGCAAAGTAAGTATATATGCGGGGCGGTCGGGGAGTTTTTTTTTAAAAAATGGGGAGCCAAACCCGTGTTCCCGGGATCTGGCATTTTTCCATCCCGAATCCCGGGATTGAATAATACATATATATATATTTATATATATATATATATGTATATATATGTGTCTGTATATATATATATATATATATATATATATATATATATATATATATATATATACATACATATATATATATATATATAGATGTGTATATATATATATACATATATGTGCATATATATATATATATATATATATATATATATACATATATATATATATATATACATACATACATATATAGATATATATATACATATATATATATATATATATATATATATATATATATACATACATATATACATATATATATACATATATATACACACATATATATACATATACATATATATATATATATATATATATATATATATTAGACAAAAAGAATACAGCCAGTAAAAGTGCCTCCAACAAACAAATCACCTCAGACAGGAAGGCCATTGTCTGTCACCACATACAAAAATAGACAAAACAAAAAAAAGTCGATTTATTACTTTTAAAACACTATTAGGGGCAACAATACTGTAAACCTCGAAAGTTACTTAAAAATAACTGTACCTCTCCGCTATACAGAGGAGGCGAGGTACAACGCTGGTTCACTAGCGCGGCGGGTGTAATAGCATACGGTGCGCGCGCATCCCCTGTACAACCCTGTGGGGAGAGCAGCGCGCACCGAAAACCTCCAGAATGCGGAAGTGTTGAGAGAAACACTTCACCGCAGGAGGATAAAGAATACGGCGGCGCCGAAAAGGACCCGGAATCGCGGCGGTGAGTTATATTGCATCCCGCCCAATGTCTTTAAATTTCAGCCACGTCTCAAAAAAAATCAGAGCGTTTGTCAGCCATGGAAAGTATTTTCAATGGAAATGAAGTAGACAGTAATAACAAACCAGTCATAGTAGGATACAAATTTTTCCAAAGTACCAAAATGAAGAATCGAGTGGAAGAGTAGTCAGAAGCTGGAGACCACGGGAACATGGGAAGCGGTCATCTATTAGAATGAACTTAGGTCTACAGTCATTAGGTCGACCCCACTAGGTCGACTTGCAAGAAGGTCGACCTGACTTACGGTCCACATGGGCCAAGGTCGACATGACTTAAGGTCGAATTTGCATAAAGGTCGACATGAGGAAGGTCGACTGGTCATAAGGTCTACATGGGGTTTTTCACTGTTTTTTGAGCCGACATGTGCCGACAGGCAGTATTTCATGCCCTACCATCCACTAGGGCGTGGAGGAGGTTATTAAAGCTGTGGCGAGCGAAGCGAGCCACCGTGCCCGATGCATTGCGAGCGAAGTGAGCGATGCGAGGGTCCGATTCTCATTGCCAACTGTGTCCATGTCGACTGTGTCGACATTCGGCTAAAAAAACAGTGAAAAACCCATGTCTACCTTATGACCAGTCGACCTTCCTCATGTCGACCTTTATGCAAATTCGACCTTAAGTCATGTCGACCTTGGCCCATGTCGACCTTAAATCAGGTCGACCTTCCAGCAAGTCGACCTAATGGGGTCGACCTAATGACTGTAGACCTAAGTTCATTCTGACAGATGTACAGATTCCGGGAACACCACCTCCCAGAATGTGTTAAGAAATTGTAATAATATCTTTCTAAAAGGATGAGATGACACTACAATCACACCAAATATTTAGAAAGGTGCATGTGTCACCATGACAACTCTTAAAAGGTGACTGTGGTAAACAAGAACAGTTAGTGAAGAAGTGAAGGGTGCCTGCACCAATGGGTCACCATTTATAACGTTTTCATAACTGTAATGTATATGAAGCTTGTATATGTTGCTAAATTTGGTCCCTATCCCAAGCTCTAGTATAAGGGGAAATGGGATGATTACAATGCAGAACTGGATCGGGAGTTTTATAAGAGAAACATACATAGAAACATAGAAACATAGAATTTGACGGCAGATAAGAACCACTTGGCCCATCTAGTCTGCCCCCTTTTTTAAACATGTTACCTCAAACCAAGAGACAAACAGCTTCTTAAACTAGGTACATTCTCTCCTAGCAGGCGTTACTGGACTACATGTGGGTGGGAAATGCTGGAGTTACAGGTACGTCCAGAACGCTGAAAGCAGAATGTTCCACTCTCTGGGGGTTATACTGACCTGATCGTTGTTGTGTGAAGTTGCAATCCGGCCGATTATCGAATAACTGCGCATAATCACGGAGTATGGATAGTTGCGTGCATGCGTGACCTATAATGGTCACAGAATTTTATAAAATATCTAATCACAATCCTCTTGCAATTTGACGGACCGGAAGATGCCATCTGGGGGTGGTAACTGCCTGTTTTCTGGGTGTGACAGAAAATGCCCATGCATTTTAATTGAGAGAGTGTGACGTCAGTGCCAGCCTTGATTTATCGCATAGTTGCGGAATGGTCAGACGTACTCACATTTGCACAGAATGGGAAAATAATTTTATGGTAAGTGAATTGTGTGACTAGATAGCAGATTGCTAAATTCTCACAATTCACTTGCAGATTAATACAGGACGTGTGTTCACTCTGTCTGGGCGGCGACTATCTACTTGCAGTCATCTGCAAATGTGCTGATGAGCAAAGAGATCTGAATCAGGCCATATATTTCAGATGATTGATAGATTCCTAATGGAGACTATTCCTAGTCCAAACTCCAGAATGTTATGTCAGACCCTGGATGGGAACTTAGTTTTTCCACATAGGATGTACAGTTAAGCATGTCCAACTCTGTGGGTGGATAAAATGTCCAATTTCCAACAGGTAAGTGTAAAATTGGGGAAATACAAGTTGCAAGCAGCACCACAACTCCGCCTCCACCCCGCCCCGCCCCTTTCAGAGACTCTGGAGAGTGATGAAGTCTCTACCAGCTCAGCAGACTCCCACAGTGCCCTGTGCCATGAGGTCAGTGATTAAGGGGTAGATGTATGTACTGTGGGTAAGGGTTTGTGCACTATGCCCCTTAATTTGCTCTTCTGCTAATGTATAATTCCTGCAAAGCGGGATGGGCGCCAGTGGCAAAACATGAACCAACTATCTTCGTCGGCGCTATGTTTTGTACAGTACCTCCCTGTGCTGACCAATGTATCACTCAATGTTGCAGATGATCGCTTAGTCATAGTATATTCTGTTCTTGCATTTCGCCATCCTGAGGTGACGCTACTAGATTCGGGACTGCTGTGCTCATTGTTTCTCTTGATAAATGTTATTGTTCTCCTGGCTCTTGTCTTAAAAACCCCACACTTAAAAACTGCACATGCGCCAAGGACATAGCACAACAAAGAAAAAACGGCTCATGCACAGAAACACAGGACACACTGATTATATGGGAGGGTGCCTATCCCCATTGGAAGAGGATAGCACATTCCCATATGAAATGCATCAGTATTAATACATGCTGCCATAGACAGGACCCACTTCACCACAATAACATGGTGAAGCGGATCCGGACACTTAACGAACGCTATCTGCTTTTTAATAAATCTATAGATGAGCGTCTGTGCTGAGCTGCTGAGACTTTTGCTTGGATTCGGATTCAGCCTGCCGTCACCGTCAGCTGCTAATCTACTCTACCTGGCACAGTGGGACAGATGTATGAACTAGCGTTTAGTGCATATCTGCACTTAACGCTAGTTAACTGGGAGGAATAACGTTTTTAAAATGTATTAACAGCGCATCTAACGTGCACTAGGGACATGCTGCCGAGTAATGCTAGGTGGGGCTGCCCCCTGCATTCCCACCAGCAATAAGCGGCACGGATGATGTATGACCAGCCTCCTAGGCATACTGTACATGACCCGTAAGCCTCCCCGGCCGTTTCGCCTACCCAGGGCTAGCATTGTCTTATCCCCACAGCAGGGAAAATGCTAGCCCTGCAGCTGGCTCTGGGCTGTGCTCCAGATCTCGCGATAATAGCGAGATCTCGTGCATGCCCAATGAGCCGTCTGGGCAGGCAGACTGACGAGCTGTCTCCCTGTGGTTTTATGCTCCCGGCATCGGCTGACAAGATGTTAATACATCTTGTCTGTGTCTCTTCCTGCTTCACTTCATTAATGAGGCAAAGCAGGAAGTATCATAGCGCCACTCTACGTGCCGCTATAATACATCAGCCCCATTGTGCCTAAGGGGCTCTCCCTGGTGCAGTGTGTCTAAGGGACTCTACCTGATGCTACTGTGTGGTGTGATGTGAATAACAGATACTACTGTGTGGTGTAATGTAAATTGGTACTATTATGTGGCCACGCCCCTTCCCCATGAAACTACACCCCTGATTATTTGTCCTTGTTTTTCAATGTGAAGGTTAAGGGGAGGGCACCAACTACCTTTCTGGCACAGAACACCAAAATGTCTAGATATGGCACTGGTGTCAAAACATGCCAGATGAAGAAAGATTTGCGTATACTCTGCAATATGGAATTAATCTGAGAAAACATTTGTTTCTTAAGTAGGATCCAGTTGGATGCATTTACCTCTAATGATGCATAACTTCGTTGTAAGCAAACAAAGCCAATCATGTGTAAAAGTAAAAGGGTAATGTAAATGCCTTCTTCTTTTTCATGCATATGCAATGCCATGAACAGGACTCCGCTGGTACGGCACTACTCACAAGTCATTACCAAGGTCCTCATGTGTGTTTGAAAATTGACAGCTAGTAGCAGGATGGTTAGTACTTTATCTTTGCCTCTCTCTATACCATCTATCTCTCATGGGGCTTGGAATGCCCATTCTGACTTATTCCTCATATAAGTGCAGTATAATTACTGCATACACTTCATGATCTATTTTATATGTTTTATACCAAAATTATGATCCGGTCTTGCAGTGGGTTTCCCAGTAGGGACATGCCTTGGGGGACACTTGGGGGTGTATTCAATGCGGCTGGTGAGGGGGTTAAATAGCGGGGATTGCAGAAAACAAGCAATCCTCGCTGTTTAACCCCCGTGCCAGCCGCTCACCCTATTCAACGTTCCGGGAGAATCCCCCCTGTCAGAGGATGACGAGGATTCCCCCAAACAACGAGGCTCACGGCTAATGCTGTTTTAGCGGCCGCATACGCCGATTCTACCTAGCTCCAAAAATGGAGCGAGGGGGAAATTGCGTATGCAGGGGGTCAGTTGAATACTAACCCTGCTCGCTGTCACAGCTTGCCCCTAGCATTGAATACTGCCCTTGCTCTGGGGTGGCACAGCAGGCTGATGATGGGGGAGATTTTGTAAAGGAAAAATGTGGTAAAAACCCAGTTATCTGGGTTTTTACCACATTGTGGTATGCTCTAAAAACCCTCCCCCGGGTTACCGCGACGGGGGGCATCTACCGTGACCCACCACCCCGCACCAACCCCCGCCGCCCCGCACGGATCCCCCCCTTCCTCACCTGTGTCCAGGAAGCAGAGAGCTGTGCTGAGGATAAATCCTCAGCTGTGTGAATATCTGAATTCTGTACAAATCTGAATTAGGTTTTAGCTCGTTTGGAAGAAGGGTTAATACCTACATCATATGTAAAGTAAATGGACTACCCACATACTGCAGTAGATGAAACTATTTTGTGTGTCCAAACATTATTTATTCTATCAAAGAACATTAAAAAGGACTTTGGGATGTCATGAAGTCAAGCGGAAGTGGAGCAATGCTCCTTTGGGAACTTTTTGGAATGCCAGGAAATCTTTGTGGGACCCCTTGGGACTTGTTGGGCCATAGGCAGGCGCTAGGTTGCCTTGTGTCATTGTTATCTAAAGGGGACATCCGTTCTTATAGAGCATATCTCCTACATTTAAAAATCCATCATACACTATAAAAAACATGCAATCTATGTCAGTGTATCTCTCTATATATGTATACTGTATATCCTGCAATGGCAGTGCCAGTAACCCATCACAATAGGAACCTCTAACTGCTCACACATATTTAAATGATGTAGATCAAAGAAAGGAAATGGATTAACCTTAAGCCCCCATAGTATCATGGTCTGTCTTTGAAAAAAGAAAAAAATGAAATGTGAGTTATTCTATTTTAAACATGTTTGTTTCAATTGCAGTAACACATTTTTACATGTGTTAGTATTAGTAGATAACACGGGGTCACTCATAGTTAAGAAAAACATTTTCTCAGATTCCTTAAAACATTTAAAATAAAATGTTGTATAGATCCAAAATTCACACATTCCGTGATTAATAGTGATACAGTGTAAGCTAGCATTGCTCCGGCAGAAGTTCTCTCAGTACAGAACGTTGTATGATCATAAGAAAACAGTGATGTATAGATATTATGCTGAGGTACTGTAGTTACTATGGGCCCGATTCAGACCTGATCAGTGTGCCTTAAATTGTAGCTCGAGGCCAAAGAGCCAAAAGATCCAGCTTCTTTTCTATCACATGCTGTTCGTAAATAGAGTGACAGGAATCAGGCGTTTGGGGGGGGGGGGTGTCCAGCTATTTTCTGGGAGTGTCAGGAAAAGCACAGGTGTGACCACACTCCCCACAAAAAAAAAGTAGTAATAAATAGAAAAATTTTGCATGTACCTATGGCGGACAATTCCAAAAAGGGTGTGCGGCATCACTGATGCTCGTTAGAAAATGTGTCTTGATGTTCTGCAACTGTCTCTCTCTGCTCACTGCTGTCTGTACTGCTTCCCGGCTCCTCTCCGGCGTGTTTCCTCTGCATGTGATGTGATGATGTCACACGCATAACGGAGAACTCGGGGGAGGCAGAAAGACCAGCAGACTGCTGCAGCTCAGCTGACTTCCCCTCCGTCCCAGCTCGCCCATCCTATACACAGTAGCCAATAGGCTCTGTGTTCAGCTTCAGTGAATCAGTGGGGATTGTCTGTCACGGCCGCGGAGCACCTTTGCCGCCAGGCATCAGAGAGACTGTTCTCCTGAGGCTGACTCTCCTCCTATGTCACTGGCAGTGGCAGCGCAGCCTAATGTCAGTGCACCAAGTGGGTGCCGGCGCCCACACAATCCCCGCTGGCGCTGACTCTCCTCCTGTGTCAGCTCAACCAGCGGGCAGTGGCAGTGCAGCCTAATGTCAGTTCACCGGGCAGGTGCTGGCGGGGTCTGCCTTATAGTAGCTATGCCACTGACAGGACTAATAAGTTCTCGGTTATCCACAGACAGTGAAAATCATTTGATGGTGATCAAGTTGCGAATGGATTTGCTGTTAGATGCTGAGCGGCGTGATTATCGCAAGCCATTTGCAGCCGTGCACAGGGCGGGTTTTCATTCTAAAGGGTTGGTGTCTATCTGATCGCAGGGTTCTGCAACTTTGCAGAGCAGAAATTAGGTCTGAATCAGGCCCTTAGTGTCCTCTCAGCTTCCCACTTATGAGGACGCCCTTAGATGTTGTTTCTGTGAAAGCTGAAGTCTGGACGTTGAGTGGTGGAAATAAGAACAACAATTTCCAGTGGTTGCTGACAAACTAGCAAAGAAAGTTATTCGTATTTATGATAAGGGATTTATTCCTTCCGTCTCTATCACACATATTGTACAAATTATTGCAGAGTACCACAAATAAATACGGGATAGTAAAAAGGGGATTGTAATTTGGATAAAAGCCCAGTTCTTCAAAAACATGCTGATGACTTTTAGGCAAGTGTATTGTTTTTCAGTCTTGCTCTTGCCGAATAATCAAAAGCACCCTGGATGGAGCAGGCTTTCCTACCAAACTTGGTTGACCACTTCAGTTGGTAATATGTCTCCTCAACTTCAATTAAATAAAATTTCAAAATCTATTTGAAGTCATGGATGGAGTCATGATATCTGGAACACAGTCATTCACTGGGCCTGTTGTGAACAGTGCTGGCTCCTACCTGGGAGTAGGAGGAGGCTGCCACTGGTTCCTGCTGCCTTGCCTCTGATGCAAGGTCACCACCGTTGGCCGAGTCCTGGCATCTACTCAATGTGACTGAGAGGTGCCGTAACTCCGGTGCATGCACAGTAGCAGCAACGGTACTGCACATGCACAAACCCCTGGCTTGTATGCAGCCAATAGAAGCCAGCTAGAGCTGACGATAAGGAAGGGAGAGGCTTCCTACAGAAAGCCAACTCTCTGCTTATCACAGCTCAACCTTGCAATCCCAGAGGGAGGAAACACCTGCCAATTGGACTGCCTGTCATGCAGGTGACTGGCAGGTAGGACTTCCAATAGGAAGTCACTGCCAGTCCAATGTGAGCCAGTGCAGTCTCATGGACTATATTTGACTCACTGTCGTGAGTGCAGTCCTGTAGTCCATAGGTATAATCTGCCAATGGTTGTGAAACTCTTCCAGTTATCCATTATGAACATATTTATTTATTTATTTATTTATAGTTTCTTATATAGCGCAGCAGATTCCGTTGCGCTTTACAATTGTAGTCAGTGATAAAACAAACTGGGTAACAACAGACAGACTTGGAGGTTAGAGGGTCCTGCTGCAAGCTTACAATCTATAGGGACATAGGAGGGAAACACAAGGACAGGCACCAGTAATAGCATAGCAGTCCCACCAAGTTACAAGTCCAGGAGAAAAGCTATATAATACATAAGTCCCTCAGAGGGTAATATGATAGGCTTGCCTGAAGAGGTGAGTTTTCAGGGAACACTTGAAAATTAACCTAGTAGGCTAGTAGAGAGTCTTATTGTGCGTGGAAGGGCATTCCATAGGATGGGAACAGCATAACATATCTGTTATGGTCCTTTGGAAGATTCCCGGATGGCAGACATGTATCCAAGGCCTGTTTTGTTTGTGTGGCCCCACCCCTTTCAGACAGTCCACCATACTCATTACACTGAATTGTCTTGATTCATTCTGTTATTCCATCTCTGCAGTATAGTAACTCAGCCATGCAGTAATGCTGACATGGCTACATGGCATGTTATACCTCTGGTGCTGCCACTTCTACAAAATTTTCTGCCACCGTCAATTTCCAATGCGCCCCTGTTGCACATCCAGGGCTGCCAATAAATTAATTTACTCCACCAATCCATAATAATGTACTGCACCACAAGCTGAAAGAAAAGTTGTTGGGTAACCATATTTACAGAAACTGGAAATTCTCCTCCGATCTCTGTCACACTGTTAGGGGAACATTTCGTCAAGGCAGTGATGCAAGGGATGGCTTCACCCATTGCTTATTGTTAATCCAACAGACAGCCCCAAAGAGCCAGTATCCTCTATAAAGTACCCTATACAGCACACTACTGCTACTTGTCTGAAGGTCAAGACTCATCCGATTTACCATGAACTCCCTGGGAAGGAAGGACAACCGGGAGCTGCAAGGGGAGTTCAAGGGAAATCGGATCCACAATGTGTGTTGACAGCTGCAATTACGATTTATTTTAGGTGCAGGAGGTTCATACCCATCCACAATTCACTGACCATCGAACAATTTTCCCAGTCTGTGCAAATGTGAGTAAGTCTGAACCATCTGCAACTCTGCGACAGTGACAGGCTTATCTGGGTCGTCACAGACTCTTCCGGAAGATACCTGGGCATGCCTGCATTTTTCTGTCACTCTCATAAAACGACAGATGTCCACCCCCAAACGGCGACTTGCTGTCTGTCAAATTGCGAAGGCATTGTGATTAGCCAGCCAGCACATGCTCGCTTCAACCATTGCACATTGTCATTCCGTAATTGTTAGGATTGCGAATTTGCACAACAATTCTGAATCAGTCACTAAAGGCCCATACACACTAGAAGATTATCTTCCCAATCTGGCCGGTTGGAATGAAAATCTGGAAATTTTTGTCAACAAATTACTGTCAACGATTTGCTCCCAAAAGCTGGAAAATAGATAAAAATGATCAGACAGTCACAACGATTAAATATATTTTAAAGTTTGAATAAAAATGATTCTATAATATGTTAGAATGCGTGTCAGCTGCAGTTCTTGTTTTAACCCTTTCCAGCTAAATCGTTTTCATACAGTTACATTTACAGTGTTTCCGTAAGGTCGGTTGCTATTCCCAAAATCTGCAATTATCTTTTTCCAATATAAACTTTTCTAAGAGTCACTAAGCCCAACTCTAATTGAGAGACAACTTTGTATGGACGCAGAAGAAATGTTCCTAATTTGGTCATAACATTTAAAAATAATTGTGAAGCACATTCAAAATCAATCTGATGTATAATTAAATTACTGTGATCATCTATGCATCAACTAGTCTCTTTAGCTTTTAGCTAAGGAGGAGAAGGAAGACGGCTATTGATCACTCCAGGACTACTGCTCTATCATCAATACTAAATGGCTCATCCTAGGCTCTGCTTGGCTGCTGCTTAATTCCACTGGCAGACAAAGCTATGATACTAAGAGGCTGAAGGGCAAAAAGCTGACTCCAGCTAAGGTGTCCAGTATTGTCTAATCATTTAAAAGCATTGCCTACCGAGTCTTGCAGTCTCCACCCAACTCTCGCGCTTGAAGCAGGCTCCAGACAGAGGGTGAGAATAAAGTTGGATCAATTCATTTCAATTTAACATTGTCATCAAAGTTTTGATGCAAATGTTTTTCAAATTCTCCCTATGCCAAAAAGTTTCGCAAAGTATACCCTGACATAGGTCATTTTATAATTAGTATCCTATATTATCTTTAAAAGTTTGCAAAGTACTCCTAATGTACTGAAATGTATTCTGTTTAAGGGGCAGATTTATTAAGCTTGGAGAAGAGATAAACTGGAGATAAAGCGGAGAAAAGGTAAAAGCACCAGCCAATCAACTCCCAACTGTCTTTTTCAAACACAGCTGATTGGCTGTGCTTTATCTCCTTTTACCTTTTCTCTGCTTTATCTCCAGTTTATCTCTTCTCAAAGCTTAATAAATCTGCCCCTAATTCTGCTAAACCTAAGCTGTCGTTGTTGGAAATACATTCCTGCCTTTGCATGGATTAATTCTTTGTGGATACAATGAAATGTTATTTTCTGTTCAATGAGAATTTGAGCAATATTAAATTAATAATAAGATCACATTTTTTTGTCAGTAACTTTTTTCCTGTCTTCTAATGGTATAGGCCCTTATGGATCGGAATGGGATCATTGGACAGACAAGCATTAGGTCGACAAGCATTAGGCCAACACCACTAGGTCGACACGACTGAAGGTTGACATGCAGGAAGGTTGACATGACTGAAGGTCGACATGGGGGTTTTCACTGTTTTTTTTTTTACCAGAATGTTGACATAGTCGACATAGACACTAAAGCGTAGCACTGTGTCCCCTTGCATGGTTCAGGCACATTATTTTACTCTCCCACCATGCCCTAGTGGATGGTAGGGCATGAAATACTGCCTGTCAGCACATATCGGCTCAAAAAACAGTGAAAAACCCCATGTCAACCTTTTGACTGTCGACCATCCCCATGTCAACCTAATGACCCTGTCGACCTAACCCATGTTGACCTTCCTGCATGTCGACCTTCAGTTATGTTGACCTTAACCACTTGAGTGTTATGCCCGCAGTGGGCTGTCCCGGAAAATTTTCGGGCATACCACTAAAATGAAGGTGTGCGCCAGTGGTGTCCAGGTGTGCACCACTGGCGCATCACCTGTCCGGGCACCCCCCAGTGGCCGCTCTGCTCTCCCCTCCCATAAAACCCCCTCATCTCTCAGCTCCGGCGATTGCACGCCGGAGCTCCCCTGCCCCGCCGCCATTAGTTCTAGTAATAAGCAGGCGGCAGGCTCGGAGATGTTTGGCACGGCTCGGGAGACTCTGGATTTCGGGTGCCCGAGTCCTCCCGAGCCGCCCCGAACATCCCCAAGCCTGCAACCTATTATGATCGGCGGCTGGGGCAGCAGCAGGGCACAGGAGCTCCAGCATACAGTGCCAGAGCAGAGATGAGGGGGAGCTACTGGAGGAGGGAGAGAGGCAGGGGGTGGCCCACAACTCTGTGGTGGGTTTTGCTGGGGCAGAACAAACATGCTCTGGTAGGTTTGTCCTGCCCCAGCAAAACCCACCACTCAAGGGGTTAATGCATGTTGACCTAGTGGTGTCGACCTAAAGCTTGGTGACCTAATGCTTGGTGATCCAGTGACCATATCCCTACGGATCATATATGCTATGCTGCCACAACGTGAGCAAAACAGCAATGTGATCTCAGGAACCATCCTGCACATGTACAGCATGGGTCCTGCGTGTGCAGAGTTTCCAGATTATTCCAAGTGAGGGGTAGATTTATAAATTGGTGAAGTGGGGCATATGCGCTATCCCCATGCACTGAAGCGGGGGATAGCGCTTCCCCTGATCTATTAAACCCGCTGTGTGGGTACTTTAACGGCGGTGGTGCGGGGGAGGAGACTTAGCGCATGTGCTAGTTTTAGTACAGCGCGCATTACACATACCTAATTTATGAATCTTCTTTATGAGGCTTGGTTGCAGTCTGTGCTTTTCTGGCACTGCGGGTCTCCTGTGTATGATGTTAGGTGCCGCTTGTTGATCTCCGGCTGCTTCAGAATAAAACTGCGCATGCGTCGGGTACACATCATCCCCTGCGAACATTACCCGGTGCATGCACAGTTTTAATCCGCCGGAGACCAACAAGCGGCACTTAAGATGGAAACTGCGCATGCGCCAGGTACAAGAAACCAGGTACCAGAGGCAAGAAAAGGTATCCGGCGCATGCGCAGATGATACCGCCAGAGGGGAACGCACCATGCATTTTGGGAGGTAGTGTATCCCCATCAGCAGGGGATAACACACTCCCATAAAGTACACTTGAATGATAATAGATTTGCGCAAATTGCAGGGCAGCTTCACCACGATAAAGTGGTGAAGGGAACCTACATCATTAAGGAACGTAAAAGACTCAATGATAAATCTACCCCGGAATTACTAATTGTGAAATATTTGAACTAAAGTACTCTACAGTAGACAACTCCAGGGTGTTATCATGGCCATGGACTTGCCTGAAAACTGAAGGTCACACCCTGTAGCAAAATAAAATTTACAAAAAGAGCAGGGGTGACAGAGAGAGGCAGAGTGGAACAGGGAGAAAGAGAGGGTGACAGAGGCAGCAGTGGGCCCCTTAGTCCACAGGGGCCCTCAGTGCACTGCACTTGCTGCAGTGGCAAATGCCGGATTTTTAGAGGGGGTTACCAAATGTAATCCCCAATCTAGGGGAGAGGTAACAGCCCTGGAAATGTGTCTTTTTATACACTGGATACAGCATGGAATACAGTATTACTATTTAACAGTATATAGTATAGGCTGTTTCAAACATTTAGATAAGATAAGTGGTCAGCAAAAGGTTAACCATGCCATGATAAATAAATACACAGACATAATAGAAATGATACTGTACTTTCTAAGGTCACATTCTCCCAACTCATGTTAAGGATCCTGTCTCTTCCTCCTGGCAGCTACTCTCTGGTCTATTGCGATGTTATTATATACCAGTGCTATTGTCATAATTTAAGGGACTTGCCAAGAGCAGGGGGGTTTCTGTGCAACCAGAAACTCCCCTGCGTTTGCCTATTGGCTGCACCAATAGTAGTTCCACCTCTGAAAAATAGTATATGGCAGTGAAGCTAGCAGATCCTGGGGGGTGTCTGTGTAATCGTTCTGTATGCCATTGATCATACAGACAGGTGAGCATTGCTGGCAGCATCTGCTCTGAATCCACTTTAGCCCAGCAAACAGCAGAAATGTATTTTGGGCTGGGAGAGATGCTGAACATAATTCATTAAATGGTGCCATATGGGGTTTATGTTGATATCAGAAGACTCATGTTTTTAATGATATCCTGAATAATCCTGAGCTTATCAATTTCAACCAAACAAGACATAACCATCAATAAAGTACAGTGTAATGTTTGCACATCTAACAGGCTGTAACCAATTCGGTGACAAATACTTTGTAATACATAGAGGCACATTCATGCATATAAGTAAATGTAAGCAACTGTCTGGTTGTATGTGCGCTCCATGCAGGTTATGGGTAAAAACCGGACAAGGACAAAACCCCCGGACCGCCAGACCGGACACCAAACTCTGCATTTTGGAGCTTGTAGCCTCCGGTCCGGGGGGTGTCCTGTCCGGGGGTGTCCTGTCCGGTGGGGCTGTCTGTGACACCTGTCACCAGGTAGAGGAGGAGGGGTAGAATAAAGTCTCCCTGTATGGTCCGGGCATGTAGCAAAAACCGGACGGTCCGGTGCTGACCAGAGCTGAGCGGTGTGTGTGTGTTGGGCTGCTGTGCCGATCGGCGCCACACAGCTCAAACAATTGAGCTGGTGTCGCCTATTGCCTGCCCTTGGCGTGCTTGGTGACGAGACCAGGACGGGATCCGTGGGGCTCTAGCGGTGTCACAGATGGAGCTGGTTTCCCTATAGAAAGGCTTAGAGCTTTTTAAACAAGAAACAGAATCAGAATTTTGTATACTTTTATGGCAGACTTTTGGATGGCTGGAAGGTCAGGTGAGTTCATTTACTACAAGACTATATATTTTTAATAATAGACCATTTTGAAAATATTTCATTTTACTAATGTCATAGCTTCAAACAGACTGATTCTAATACATGAATGTAGAATAACCGTAGCATTGCTTAATGTACTATCATGCCAAGTAATGTGGTAATATGTTCTGGAGCCGAAGTTCAAAGACACTTTCATAAAACAAACACTGCGCTGGTTGTTCAGAAGGTCACTTTCACGAGATGGAAAAGAATGCTGCTTTATCCCCCTGTTTTAATTTATTCTGAACATTCATCCAAGGTATTAGATCAAATAAGCTGTCTGTAGCAGCCTTGAGGGCATGTAAAATTGCCATGCTATATTACATCCAGACAACTGATAACACAAATTTCTTACATTATCTGTGGTCCAGAAAGTGAGAACAGCATATATTATACAGGCATGGGATCTCTTAATGGAAACTCATCTTTAAGAACCTTACAGTACTTTGCCCAAATACTACATTAGTGGTCAAACATTTTTTCAGTTTTTATTATAGGTTAAATTAAAACAGTGCTGCCGGCACCCCCTGGGGGTGTGTGGGGGGAGGACAGGCCATCCTGAATTTGGCCACAACACTTTCAATGCTCAGGCCCGTCATCATTCTTGGCATCCCAATATATACAGTCAGGGCTGCCACTAGGAATTTTGGAGCCCAGGCCCCTCCAATATTTGAAGCCTACTGAAGGTAGTTTTGACATAGATTGAGGGTATGTTTTGGGCCATTATCTACTGTTGGATGAACTATTGACCAATTAGGTATAGACCAGAGAATATATTGTGGTGCTTCAAAATGCTGTGTAGACTTTTTGGTTGAGGTTCCAGGCTTTTTATGCAAGTTTCCAATTCAGGATCCAGCTAGAGAGATCCAGACCACTTCATCCTCCATGTCTGACAGTTTGGGTATTTTGCTATTAAAAGCATTGCCCTTTAGAAATGTCAGGTTTAGCATGTCAGGAAGTGGTGGCTTTAACACAAAGAGGACCAATTTTCTTAAGGCTTAATGGCCTGCAAAAACCCTATATGATGAACCAAAGATCTCAAATTTGTATTCATCAGTCCATAAGACTTTTCCTATATTCGATAGTCCATTGGTGATTCTTCGTGACCCTTTAAAGCCTCTCATTTTTTTGCTGCAAAACAGCTGCAAGTTCTTAACCCATTATTTGTTCCCATAGAAGGACTTTGCTTTTTATAACTGTGCGGAGTTTATATATTCTCCCCGTGTTTGCGTGGGTTTACTCCAGGTACTCCGGTTTCCTCCCACAATCCAAACATATATTTATAGGTCAATTGGCTTCCAACCAAATGAACCCTAGAATGTCTGTGTGTGCATGTACATGTGTAAGGGAATATAGATTGTAAGCTCCACTGGGGCAGGGACTGATGTGAATGCTCAACTATAGTTTTTAAAGCGCTGCGGAATGCTCAACTATACTCTTTAAAGCGCTGCGGAATATGTGTGTGCTATATAAGAAACTGTTAATAAATAAAAATAAGCCTATAAAAAAAAACATTTCTTTTTAATCACTAACAGTTTACTGCCTACCATTGTACCACATCAGGTTATTTATTGAACTTAAATTGCTTACATTTACATTTGAAAACAAATCTGGAAATGTATACCATCCTAGACGTTTACTCCAACTAAAAGCAGCCAATTACGAGCAAAAAGATAAATGACCATTCTCGTCTTCACAAAAATACCAATCTTGAAAAATAACTTAATCCAATCTTCAGAAAGACCATAGGTAATGGCTTTTAAAGGCATCTAACAGGACAGTTCTGACAAACTACTGAGGTACCAGTATACAAGGCAGGATGTAATCCAGGAGTCAATGGATCAGAAGCAGGCTGCAGTACTGGTCAAAGTCAGGGCTGGTGGGATACCATGGGTGCTAGCATAGGAGTTTTGTCTATCCTAAACTGAGCATGTGCAGATATCTATCAGTTTCAGTTGGACCTCCTCCACCAATGCAAGGGCTAGTGCAAATGCTAATAAAAGGGTAGGGCTGAAGGCAGTGCTATTGCACAGATTAATATGACTAAATAATTGTGGATGTTTGCAAGATAATTTTGAATCAGCAAGAATTGTGTCTTCAGGCCACTAGTCGGATATGGACGTTTTAAATGTCTGTTGGTCAGGGTGCACTAACTTTTCTTTCCTCCATTTTTCTGGTGTCTTCAGAGAATCAAATGTGAAACAACTACTGTAGTACCACGTTTGGACTTGTCACAATGTCTCAGTCAGTACTAAACATGTCTGCTCCTGTTAGGAGATGCAAAAAACATGCCCTGTTCAATGGGAGTCACAACTCCTTTGCTTCTCAGAAAAGACCCGTGGTCATTTTAAGGCCCATGTAGCCATTAGTTTGGCCAAAATATCATTAACCAATGGGGGTTATTAAACTCTGCCATGTGCCAGTTCCCAGAAACATGGTTCCTGTGCTATATTCCTGGTGTTTTCAGTGTTTAACATGCACAGATCCTTGGAATAAGGGCACCTGCATAATTTTCCCAGTGATCGTCGTTCACCCATCCCCCCAGATTCAAGATTTCAGGCTTTGGATTTTTGCATTACTGGGAAAGACTCTAGGGCTGGTTCAAAACTGATGCTAGTGTGCAGAGAATTTGGTGGGCATATGTAGCTTCTACTGTATAATTATGGTAAGGCTGGAGTTATTAAATATTCTCTAAAGCAGGCCTGGTCAAACGGTGGTTCTTCATCTGTTGTGAAACTACAAGTTCCAGCATGCCTTGCCACAGTTTGGCTATTAGAGAATGCTAAAACTTTGTCAATGCATGGGATGTGTAGTTTCCCAACAGCTTGAAAACCACAGGTTGGCCAGGCTTGCTCTAAAGCTAGAAAAAAGGCTAAGTTACTGGCTAGTTGCCCTTGAATATAGGGCTATAACTGGTTATTCACCACTGAATCCCCTAGAGTATTGTTCTGGAACCGGTTATGCTCTGGAAACCAAGCTGATGCTGGCTGATACACTGAGATATTGGCTTAGAATTGGTTATTCTCTGAATAAAAAAAAAATAGAAAAAAAAAATGGCTAATACAATCAAATACCGATATAAAACAAAGAACACTGCGCTGAAATGTAGTGGAATTATTTCAATTACACACACAGTGGCCTCTCTAGCGCACAGTCCTTTATCCCTTCTTTTTTCAATCAAATACCAGGCTGGAACCATTTATGCTCTGGACAAGCTGGAACTGGTATCAGGAAAACCAGGTTTGATGATAAATCTGGTAGCTGGCTGAGACAAGTAGTGTTTCAGACATCCTGGAACTGTTATCAGATAACAGTTGCTCAATATCAAGACTGACTGGGGTGATCAGGAGCCCAAGGATTGTGGCACAAAAGCACTGGCAACTTGCTAGAGCACCTGATGGTGCCTTTTATACACCTGGCTGTGCTGGGATTGGTGGTCACAATCATGTGACTGAATCTGGATTGCCATTGGTGGCTCAGCAGTCAGTGGACCTAATCCAAAATTACTGTGCCCAGTAGACAGAGCCAGCTGTGAAGACTACAGATGCCTGAGCAGCCACACTGCAGGGAGGGCAGGGCAGCATGGGCTCAGCAATGGACACTGAAACCCCACAGTCCAGCCAGGGACGTTGAATTGTGCAATTTTAGTACACAAATACCAAATAAATGCATATGTTATGCAAAAAATATTTCCATACATACAACTCTAAGTAAGACTCTACAAGTGTCCTATAAGCAAGTCAGAGGCAGAACTCTGTGAGGCAATGGAGTCATCTGCCGCCGGGCTCCTGCTCCCAAGCGGGCACCTCTCCTCCCCTGCAAGCTTAAATCAGTTATTTAAAAGCCAACGATATTGCTTCTGTGGCTGAGTTCTGAAATATATATGTGTTCTCTATCTTTCTATCTATATTTATTAAATTAAATATATTTTTTTATAAGGTTACTAAGGGTTGTGTGTGTGTTTGGGGGGGGGGGGGGCAACAATATATATCTTGCCTCCGGGCAACTGGAACAAACTTACTCCACTGAAGCAAGTTGTATGTCATCCAGCATTTTCATAAGAATGATATTTCCAGTGTATATCACTTTGTCAACAGTACAGTAAAACATAACATACCACCAACTGACAAAAATATACAATAAATATACAGTAAATATACAAAAATACAAAAATATTCAGTGTCATTGTTGAGAAAATTTATGATTTTTTTTACCTGAAGAACAAGTAAAAAAAATCATAAATTCTCTCAACAATGACACTTAATTGCATCTCGTTAATATAGTTCCACTCCATTTACTAAGCACAACAAATCAATGTATGTATTTTAAATTAATATTCACTAAATTAGTTTTCTTTCTGCATAAAAGCATTACCAACAGCTAACATATAAATAACATTCACCTTATTAAATTAAACACTCCCAACTACCGTAATCTTATCCTCCCTTAAAATTCTTATAAAAACACTTGTCAATTTTAACATAAATATATGTTATGCAAATATTTTTTCTTAATAGAGACTCATCACTTGGAGCTTAGTGATAAAGGGGTGCATTTTTCAAGGTCAATTTTAGATATACTTTAAAATCAGTTTAAATCGATGAACATCGATTTCTTAGCATTACTGCCATAGTCGGTAAATTCTCCCTGTTTAGTTTCCTCCTTCAATCCAAAAAATACTGGTAGGTTAATTGGCTCCCAACAGCAATTAACTATAGTGTGTAACTGTGTGTATGTACAAAGTCAGACTAGGGGGGAGATTCTTTAAACAAGAAATGCGGTAAAAACCCCGTTATCGGGGTTTTTACCACATTTTGGGATGCTCTTAGCATCCCCCGCCGGGTTAACGCGGCGGGGGGCATCGCCAGAAAAATCTGGCGATGCCCCATAGAAGCCAATGGGCTTCTACCGCATCCCACCGCCGCCCCGCAATGACCCCCCGCCGCCCCGCATCGCCCCCTCCTCCCTCACCTGTGTCCGGGCAGCACAGCTCTGTGCTGCCCGGACCTGTGACCTCCTCCCTGCACTGATCCTCTTCCGGGTGCAGGGAGGAGGAGAGCCCGGCGCAGCAGCAGCAGCGCCGGGTGTGTGAGGGAGGGGGGAGCCGCCAGGACCTGCTGGGACCCGGCGACTCTCACCGCAAAGGACAGCTCTTAACGCAATAGCTGTCCTTTGCTATAATTATCGCATATGTTAGAACATATGCGATAATTATAAATGCGATGGGCGGCGAAGGGGGCGGAGATTCTTAGAGAATCTCCCCCTAGATGAGCTAAGTGCTTCTTATTTGATGTCATATTCTATTGTAACCCTCAGTAATGGGTAATTATATACTAGTAGCGAAGTGCCTCCACCTAAACTTGTTTATAGTGTAGCTTAGGAAATCACTGTTAACTTATTTTAGTAATCAGACTGACTACCCTACCTCTCTCTTCTTTTACAGCTTTATAGGACTTAGATTCCACGGATACGGATGCAGTGTGAAAGTAAGTATGCTAACAAGGTTTAATCATTTAAATTCATATACACATATTCTATAGTTCCTATACACAACATCATATATTCTACAAACACATTAATAGCATTTCAAGGATTCTGATAACATTAGTTTCATATACAATACAATCACCTTCTTACACTCTAATTATACCCTAACTATTCACCTTCCTATTGCAGACACCTAAAGTCCCCTTCCCTTCCTAGTCATTATAACTATAATACCCAATTCCCCATAACATAGCCTTATTCAAGTAAGCTAATATCTTATCTTCTATACCTTATATCTGGCCAGATATATAACACTCTGATACATATATCATTCTGATACACAGTCTTAAGTGTGAGCTCATATGTTGGCGCGCGTTGGGGCCCGTGTCCAGTATTTATAGTGAGCGATTACTCTGATCCAGTTAAATTGTCAATGTAGATAGCTTGGATAGTCCCAGAGTGATCGCCTCTACAGTAAATGGTGTATAGGAGTCTATCCGTGTGGGCGTATAAAATAGTAGGATGTAAAGTTATGCACTACATTAGCTCTCACCGGTTAGTTGTCCAGTCTCTATCCGGGCTGTCTCTATCCGGGCTGTGAGGGGTTAACGGTTAGCTATGCTATCCAGCAGGGTTTCTCAATGCTGCCTCGTGATTGGTACACTCATGTCCGCTAGTAGCAGTCACAGTGGCAGAGCAGCTTACAGGTGCGCTGTCGGGTCTTTATCTGGCTCTGGGGCACGTGAGGTGGCGGCGAAGCTGGACTCCGCTTCCCCCACGATGGGAGGGTAAGCTACCAGCCTCAGGTCTAAGCGGCTCCCAGTCCCTCGCCTATAGGGAAGTTCCGCTAGAGACCTGGCTGCTATCGCCACTGCCGCTGCTGCAGGTCACTCTCTCCGTGCCACCGCTGCGTTGCCTCTCGTCACTCCTGCTATCACCGCTACCCCGCTGTCCGCTGTCGCTGCTCCAAAAACCCGGTGAGGTATCACACTAGGTTCTCCCAATTTATCATATGTTAGAATTGAGGGCGGCATGCACATCCTCTGTGGTCTCATATTTATGGTGGCACTAGCAGGACTACCTTGTTCACCCATATCATCTCTAAATCGTTGTTCTCTGACCACATCGCTACCACCCTCTTCCAAATCTGCATATCCCGAGGTATTCTCCCAGGACTTGTTGACTTTACTGTCAGTATCAGAACTAACCTCGTCTTTATAATAATGTCCAGGACAACATTCATCAAACATTTCTTCCTCTCTTTCCCCATCAACAGCATGAGTCGAATTATTATAATCAGTTAGATGTCTGTCTTGCTTTTCCTGGGTATTCCTCCCCAGGTGAAGCCCTTCCATTCTAACTTCTTTACCAATAGGTAACAGGTGCTGTCTATGGTAAGTTAACATTTTTTCTCCCCCCTCCTCAGGTTTTATCTTATATACTGGCAGATCATATAACTTTTCGACTATTATAAACGGATCTTCTCTCCATCTATTGGAGATTTTCACACCTCTGGGGGTCCCAAATTTCCTCAGCAACACCCTGTCTCCAGGGCTAAGCTCCTGTTCCCTTACTTTACTATCATACATCGTCTTATTTTTTAACCCCAATTTTCTTGCAGTTTCTGAGGCCAATTGGTACGCCTCCTGCAATTCTTCCCTTAACCTCTCTATATACTTGCTGTGTGGTAACGCTGAGCTATTCTTACTTTCTGGTTTTACATTCAGGCTAACATCTATAGGGAGCTTAGCTTCCCTTCCAAACATGAGAAAGTAGGGGGAATATCTAGTCGATTCATTCATAGTGCAATTGTAAGCATGTACTAATCGCTCTACATGTCTCTTCCAATGTTTCTTATCTAGCGGGTTGAGTGTCCCCAGCATATTCAACAAAGTCCTATTAAACCGTTCTGGTTGTGGGTCCCCTTGAGGGTGATATGGGGTAGTCTTGCTAGTGCCACCATAAATATGAGACCACAGAGGATGCGCATGCCGCCCTCAATTCTAACATATGATAAATTGGGAGAACCTAGTGTGATACCTCACCGGGTTTTTGGAGCAGCGACAGCGGACAGCGGGGTAGCGGTGATAGCAGGAGTGACGAGAGGCAACGCAGCGGTGGCACGGAGAGAGTGACTGCAACAGCGGCAGTGGCGATAGCAGCCAGGTCTCTAGCGGAACTTCCCTATAGGCGAGGGACTGGGAGCCGCTTAGACCTGAGGCTGGTAGCTTACCCTCCCATCGTGGGGGAAGCGGAGTCCAGCTTCGCCGCCACCTCACGTGCCCCAGAGCCAGATAAAGACCCGACAGCGCACTTGTAACCCTCAGTAATGGGTAATTATATACTAGTAGCGAAGTGCCTCCACCTAAACTTGTTTATAGTGTAGCTTAGGAAATCACTGTTAACTTATTTTAGTAATCAGACTGACTACCCTACCTCTCTCTTCTTTTACAGCTTTATAGGACTTAGATTCCACGGATACGGATGCAGTGTGAAAGTAAGTATGCTAACAAGGTTTAATCATTTAAATTCATATACACATATTCTATAGTTCCTATACACAACATCATATATTCTACAAACACATTAATAGCATTTCAAGGATTCTGATAACATTAGTTTCATATACAATACAATCACCTTCTTACACTCTAATTATACCCTAACTATTCACCTTCCTATTGCAGACACCTAAAGTCCCCTTCCCTTCCTAGGTCTCTAGCGGAACTTCCCTATAGGCGAGGGACTGGGAGCCGCTTAGACCTGAGGCTGGTAGCTTACCCTCCCATCGTGGGGGAAGCGGAGTCCAGCTTCGCCGCCACCTCACGTGCCCCAGAGCCAGATAAAGACCCGACAGCGCACCTGTAAGCTGCTCTGCCACTGTGACTGCTACTCTATGTTTCTATGTTACTGTGGCCGGACTGCCTACCTTTTTTTTATTGTGGGTCTGCAGTACTAGCCAGACAGCTACTATAATGAGTCACTCAGGCTCATTATTACTACTGACAATGTTGCCGGCTGCAGGCCCTTCCAGTGCGATGGGTCCTGGTCTGAGCCAGTGCAAGCCATCTTAGCGCCCCAGGCAAAAACGTTGCGGGCGACGCTCACCTGGGGGGCACTCACCTGCTCCAGCACCCGGTCCACCGGGGGCGGGTACCGCTCATCGCTCCAGCACACCAGAGGGTGCGGCCGCTGGGGGAGGTGGTTGCGGGCACCACTGACCTACAGCAGCGCCTGCTTCACTCGGGCAGGCGAGCGGAATGTGGGTGCCGTTGACCTGCTCCAGCAGACACGCTATGTGGGCGGGCAGGGGGGAGGTGAGGATGATCTTACTTCTTGCCGCCCTCCAGTGGCAATTGCCTAAAGCTGCCTAATGGTGGTGCTGGCCCTGGTCCTGGTGCAATACACTGGCTGCACCGCTGGTAGTCCCGCCATCTTATAGTTCTATGGATTGCTGTACTAAGTTAGTACCCTTCAAAAGAATAATATACAATAGCAAGTGATTACATAGAAACATGTTCCTTGGGTACTGGAAATGGCATAGCCTTATTTACCTTAGAACTATCATGTGGAGGACACTGATGTCATGTTGCCCTTATTGACACCATTGTATTAAGTTGTGGACCTACCTCCACTGCAGATAGAGTGCCCCTGAAAAGGCCAAAGGTAAGATGAGACAAGCTATGCCATCTCACCCTCCCTAAAGCTGGCCATACACTTGTCCAATTTGGCTAATTTTCACTCGATTCTGTTGGATCGGGCCAAGAAATCGGTTGAAAACTGGCCAAATCCGATCTGTTGCGCAGTCCTGTGCACATTGAATTCGGAGGTCAGACCTGCTGCACAAAGGATCTGTTGGATTGGACAGCCTACGGCAGCAGGGAATGGACATCACATCCTATATATATCACATGCAAAAGGACCGCATTCAAAGGAAATCGTATGCAACTTCTCCCTCCGAGAAGTCACATAAGTGTATGAGGGGGCATTTACAGCACATCCAGGTTTTTTATGGGGACAATCTATGCCGGAGTTAGCCCTTTATTGCATCACTGGTCCACTTCAAAATATATAAAGTGTTATTATTTGACTTCTTTTTTACAGAATAACACCTTTGTGGCTAACTGACCTTGAGGACTGGACATCTAATATAATCCCAAATGCCAGGAGAATGAGATGTAGTTATTTTGAAACTGGGGAAGGTTAAAACTCCAGAATAAATAGATATAATGCCAAACTTATGGGCTTAACGTGGGAACTTTTAGACTACAGCACTTTATCACTTTATGTTCCTTTTACAACTGCAGCTGTGTTTGACAAAGCAAGGATATCGCACCATCACAAAATATTTTATTACTGAGAACATCAGAAATTAGATACATCTGAAATTTCAAAGCAGTCTTAAAAGTAAATTATAGGAAGATCTAGCTGAATACAAATTGTTTTAACATGAAAGATTCTTTGAAAGCTCTGAATCACTGCATCACTTACCCATATACTGTACATAAAACGTCCTTACTCATATTGGTTGGTTTACGTCCAACTTGGCAACACCCAACAAAACATGTATACTGTACATACATTATAGGGAAAAATTCCAGCTCACAGAGAAGATCGGTGACCATACAAGTCATAAACTGCTCACACACTTCTGCAGTGACTTCCAATATTATTTTTATTTATATTCAACTGGCACAATATTTGTTAGAATATATACTCTACGCCCATTTTGGAACAAAATATGCTGCTTGCAAGGTGGCCCCCATTACATTTACTGATGGGTATGTAATGCAGTTATGGAATGACTCATATGACCTAATGTACGTATCTAGATATAAGATAATATAAAGATAATAAAACTGACAAACAGCAATTGTATTACTAATTTATGATGTAGCAAGAAGGAATATTGTCTTGGGCGCAGGTGTACCATCTAGTTAAGATTCATTTCTGGAATCAGGAGCCTGTCAAAATCACAGAGCTGCTGTGACCTATAGCTCGGTCATGCTGAGGTTTGTAGGTGTAGGGGGTGAGTGTGTGTCTGAACGGAGCTCTGTCTGGCACCATCTAGTGTCCATCGGTGCATCACAGAGGTGAGGAGCAACGTTAGGCTTTTATTATATAGGATGATAAAATCTTATTTATTTATTATCAGTTATTCATATAGCGCACACATATTCTGCAGCGTTTTACAGAGAATATTTGAACATTCACATCAGTCCCTTCACCAGTAGAGCTTACAATCTATATTCCCTACCACATGTACACGCACACACAGACATTCTATGGTTAACTTTTGTTTTGGGAGCCAATGAACAACCAGTATATTTTTGGATTGTGGGAGGAAACCGGAGTACCCTGAGGAAATCCACACAAGCACAGGGAGAATATACAAACTCCACACAGTTAGGGCTATGGTGGGCATCGAACCTATGACCTCAGTGCTGTGCTGCAGTAATGCTAACCATTACACCATCCATGCTGCTCTTTTTGAATAAATTGGAATTCTTCACATGGTATTTAACTGCTCGAGTAAGGGCCTGATGCTGAGCTGCATGCTAGGTCGATGTCGGACTTAGTTGATTCTTCTTTACTGCACATGTGTCTACGTTGCACTGAGCATGCGTTTGTGTTCACGCAGAATAACAATTATAATTTTAGGTGCATGCATGGAGAATATATTGAAATGCATTGGGTGCTCCTGTATGGTAACTGGGAGCTGCCTATTCAGATGCAATGAATCATCTCTTGGGAGTGTCACTGACATGCCTGTCACAGGTACTTAGTCATTCACTTTGGAGACCATAATCAGATGGAAAGGCTGCACTTGCCATAGAAGCTTTGGTTCCTGGTGGCCTGTACACCTTTTATTTGACTGCTCTCTTGACAAAGGTCCTTTATGGTGTCAAACATTGACTATGATCATGTTTATTTTGTAATTATAATAATAATAATAATAAAAAAAAAAAAAATGAATTATATTCTCAATTCTTGGATGTTCTCAATCAGATACCCTGCTTAGGTGGTATTCATCTGCTGATGCTGGAGATCTGGTGTAAGACAGATGTATTAAGCCTGGTAAAGTAATAAAGTGGTGATAAAGCAGTGATAAAGTGGAAGGTGATAACACACCAGCCAATAAACTCCTATCATTTTTTTCAAACACAGCTGATTGGCTGCTGCGTTATCACCTTCCACTTTACCACCACTTTATCACTTTACCAGGCTTTGTGCATCTGCTCCACTATGCTGATAACAGTGACATCTGCAACACCGTCTAGCCACTTCTGTTTGACGGCATATTACTTACTTCATTATCTTCGCAGCTATGAAATCATGGCCATCTATTTGCATTATTTATTTTACATTTCTATTATGTCTACTTCAGGAAAGAATACAAAGGTTGGTGACCGTAGAATGGTGCTGACGTTCTTTACATGCAGTATAATACCAAAATAATAATCACTTAAAACATATGAATACATCTCTTACTCTAATGTTTGGTGATGATACTTAAACTTAAACTAATCCGTTTCCATCATCTTATGATCATATTTGTTCTAGGCTAATGTATCATCACCAAGGCCCTTATTCTGATTGATGCGGACTTTACCGCGTTCTTACGGATCGCGTCTTTACGGCGTCTGCGCATGCGTGGAGAACGCTACGCGCATGTGCCACGCCTTGACTCGGTACCAGTTCGGACAAAGCCCGTCCAAAACTGGTCACCGCAATCAGTCGGGAAATAGGGGCGTATTATGGGCGTCATGCGGAATGACACATGGGCGTAGTTTCAAAGTGGGCAAAACGGGGCGGAAACATGGGCGGACACGGGGGAGTACACTTATGTTGGGGGGCGTACATTCGGATAGCACTCCGAATGCACGCGATCAAAAAGGGCAGAAATGTGCGGTGTCCACAAGTGTACTATTGCTTTGCGGACACCACTCGTTCATGCGGTAGGCGAACGTACCGCCTAATGACTACAAGCATTAACACCTGAACCCAATAGAATAGACTCCTTTACTCATTACTCACTAATAGGACGCTTGTCAGTGCTTTAATTGAAACCATTGCACTTCAATTGCTGTAAGGGTTAATGTGTGCAATGCATGTGTTAGGCATGCTTGTAAGGATATATTGGCATCTAATTGATTCCAATTCCAAATAAGCAGTTTTTTATGAGGATAGGTAATTGAATAAGTGGGTCATGTGATGTCTTGCAGAAGATACTTCATAGTGGGTTGTTTGGCGTAAATCCTCCGCTTACGTGCGGTAGCACCGCTTGGCTCCCGTTCGGATGCGGTATTCCCGAGCATACTCTGTAATACTCTGTAATACCGTGCCGAATCGGAGTGTTTCTCCCGCACACGCATGGTTTGTATGTCGTCCGTAAACACGCCCTGTTCTTAAAGAGTGAGTCCGTCCGAATGCGGAGGACACGTGGGCGTTTCTACGGACGATGGCCGCATGCGGCAAAACACCGTGGCGTGCGGACCGCTCCGTAAGAATGCGGGAATATCCGCACAGATCAGAATAAGGGCCCAAGTGTTACAGCAAGAAAAGGCCCAGGAGCAAGAAAGAGAACTGAGAAAGCAGCAGGTAGAAGTGCCACAGAGGCTACTTAGGCCTAGGTTCTTCTGTGGCTGGTTGAACCTCGTTGCATTGCCTGATGATGATGATGTCATACAGATGGTCTGCCTCAGTCGTAACAACTTAATGTAATGGTACAAATAGTGGTGTGATTACATGTGTGTTGGAGTGCCGCATGTGACGTAAATTCTGCAGGGACTTAACATTTGAAAGCACCCAAATGAAACAAATAACACACACCACAATGCTCCTTAATGCACCATCAGAAGACAGAGATGCAAATCATAACACTCGTTACTAAATGCGTGTTTTTGTTCCGGCTATTAGGAGACATAATAAAGGGCAATTTTTTGAATTACCCCAAAAGAGGTTCATAGTAAAATAACACCTACTTGTGGCCATTTAACTGCATGCACTCCTAATGTTATACTATACCTGGTGAACAAAGTCTGTGGGGAGCAATCATATAAATGAATAAAAAAAAATCCTATCTGGCATGTTCCTGTCTATCATCACCAGCTCTTCTGCAATTGAAGCATTGGTCGACCCCCCACCATCGGAACATTGCCGAATTCAGTTCCGTCCGATCACTAGAGAATCACCCCCTTAGTCCTTTGTTGCAATGAGAGATACTTTCATTTATACACAGAAAAGTACACAATGGTTTGGCTGTGACACATCCCAACATTGTACTTGTAGTAGTTTAAGTGCAAAGAGAATGCACCAATGTACTGTGTCAGATTACCAAGACCACCAGCCTACTCTATAGTCCCCACGCCTTTTCGGGGTCCTGCGACAATGGATCAAATTAATATTGATTTGATCTTGAAAGAAAATTACAATTAAGCTTTCTTAAAACTTCCAAAGGATATAACAAACAAATAATCAACTCATTATCAGATTCACATTTGCATTTCCAGATTGTAGAATATTGGTTGGTAAATCTACAAACATATTAAGAAATCATTTAAGTGGTCCCCAAGATTTTGACTGCTGCCTCCTCCATAGAACGGGACCCAGGTCGCTCGACCCAGGTTACACGTTCACACTGTCAGCAACTCAAGTTTGACCTGCGAATACCACTTTTTGGACCCGGAATATTCAAAACGGCCCTTTAACACCGCACGTCGACCCGGGTCAAACCGGGTTATTTGTGCGGTGTGAAAGTGGTATTACTTGATACTAATGAAGACCCGCAAAGCAGCAGGTATTAAGGGTGATTTTTAATGGAATGCAATTTTAGTCACTTTCAAATTCGCCCATTATCGCACTTTTTGAAATCTTATTTTTTGCCGTGAATTCTCATATTTAATGAGATGCGTGTTCCGGGTAAAAAAGTGCGATTAAGTGCAATAATGTGCGATTTTTAGTCATGAAAATGTGCGATTTTTAGGCATGAAAATGTGCGAATTTGAGTAAATGTGCGAGTTTGTGTTTGACAGCGGGGTAAGTCGGCTTTCTCCGGTGCAGCTAACAGCTTCTATAGCGCTTTCCCAGTGCTACAGAGGCTGCTAGCATGGTTGGCCTATGCGTCTCCATGGAGACGCACAAGCAAAAGACGCTAGCAGCCTTTGTAGCGCTGACCAGCCATGGTGCTCATGTTTCGGCCGGGGGCCCTTATGTAAAAAGTGTCCCCCGGCTCTGGCATGACACTACAGGCTGTTGGAGCCCGGTGCTGGTTTCAAAATAAGGGGGACCCCCAGAATTTTTGGAACCAGGTCCAGCTTAATGAGCCCGGGGCTGGTTATGCTCAGGAGTGCACGCCCACGCCATTTATAAAAAAAACAAAAAACTTTTACACATTTTTTAAGACAGGACCATGCACAGATCTCAATGATATGTGCAGGGTTCTGGCCAATTCACCTGTCAGAACCTGGTCTGCATGTGTGGCGATTTTTAGACACATTTTCCCGAATTAGCAGCTCATTAAATATGCAAATGATATAATTTTCAATGGGAAAACATATGGATGCGAGTTCCGGCGCGACTAAAAATCCCATTTTCAGAATGTGCGATTAAGCGGCGAAACCAGCGTTTTTTGCCATTTTTTCGCATCTCATTTATGAATGTTAATGAATATGCAAATTCGGGAAAAAGAGCGATTTCGGCCGTTTTTGCCTAAAATTACATATTTGAATATTTGTGCTGCACCTGGTACAAGCCACAGGCAAAGCATTAATGTCTATTGCCCTCTATACCTACCCATTGCATTACCAATTCCTGTACATCTTATTTGATTGCAAAGACACTTGATTGCATATCAGGTCACAAACAGGCACATGCAGGCATATTGCCATTAGACATCTCTGGCTCTGCACTGTATAAATGACCCCTCTGTATTTGCAGCCCTTTGTACTATCCCCATACAATATAATTAATTTTAATACGATGGAAGATGTTCAAGAAGATGATTAAAAAAATACTACAACAGATGACAAAAGTTGTATTGTTTCAATAATGTTTAATCCCACAGTTTCCTAATTATTCATTTTTTACAAAACCACAGTGGAAACAAAGGTTCATTTTGTCATAAAACTCAAACCAGAAACAGCACAGATAGTCCTAAGTAGGAAACATTGGCTCAGACAAGCGTGCATAAAATGTGCCATGTGATTCCTGTATAGAAAATTAAACATTAACATGAGATGCCAAACAAGTAACATAACATATGCATTTTGCCTGGAGCGTTGAAAATTAGACTCAAAACAAAAATCTTTCCTAATGTTCATCAGCGTTCCTTTGTTCCTGACAAGCATGATAACATTATTCCAGCAGAGAACAAACTGAAATAATAATCTTCATTATGTACAGTATGTCAAAATGTAAAATAATGATACATAAGCGGAATATTACATTTACAATATTTTTATTGTGCGTTTTCAAATAACCATCAACACTACAGCGAGTATTGATACAATAAAAAATAAATAAATGGTAAAGTAGGTGAAAATATACAGATGAAGGAGGAAAAGTGAAAAGCGGTGTACAAAGAGAAGATATACTTCTATGAATCTGTTTCTTTTTCATGAAAAATAAAGTCTACAGCAAGGACAAGAAAGAGTTCATAGGATATCAGTGTGCCTGTTATTGATGATTTCAGATTCACCACAATATTAAGCTCTATATTTAGCTTTTGGGGGTTTTAATCCCAAAACCCACTGTTGGGACTTTCCCTGCAGTCCGATTCATGTCCGTTTTCAGCACCGTTTCCGACTGTAACTCACAGTCGGTATTCAATGCTCCGACTGTCCAGTGTCGGAATTGGTTGCGTATTCGACAATTATCGGGCGTTTCCGACAATTCAGATCCAACTTCAGTGCGTTTGGAAGCGGCAGCATTGAATAGGTGAGTGGGGCTGTTTCTGCCGGCAGAAATAGCTGCACAGATTGAAAACCCCTCTTTGTCTGAAACCCAAACTCTAAGTATACATGGGTGTGGTATAGGGTTCCAACAGTCAGGATCCCGACAGTCATCATCCCAACGTCGGGATGCCAACTGGCCAGACTCAGAAAGCATGGCGAGCGCAACAAAGCCCCTCGCTATGCTCGCCACCTATTCTATTCTCCCTCTATAGAGGTCGTGGACCCCCACGAGAGAGAATAGCCTGTGGCCGGTGTTTTAACAGTCAGGATCCCGACATCGGGTAAATGACTGTCGGGACCCCGTCCGGCACCCATATACAGACAATTGTTATTGGAAATGGAAACAGGATATGTTTAGCTTCCCAGTGGTCAGGATTTCAGCATTCACAATACCGTCACCGGCATCCCGACTACTGCCAGAAGACCAACAATAGAATCCTGACATACTGTACATGACGCCAGTATCTTGACTGCCCAGATGTCGGACATAAGTATGCCACAGCAGGTTGGGCCAGAAAGGGGGTGTCAGCTTTAGACAGTGGGGTACAGGGGTTAGGGTTAGGCATTACTTGGGAGGGTTAGGCATTACTTGGGAGGGTATGCATCCCAATCGTCAGTCATCCGTATGTATCCCTTTTGTACCTAATATAGATAGAGCAGTACTGAACATTTGGCAGATTCGGTTTGGTGCATTCATAAGCTGACTTCCTTTCTGCTATCATTTGCATTCATACTTGTTATATGCAATCTGTAAGGCAGGGGTTCCCAATCTTTTTCGAATCACGGTACCCTAGAGTATCATAATTTTTCCACGGTACCCCTAGGCCCAGAAAAATATATTTTCAATTAAGTAGATTGTGTTTATATGTGCTTCTTAGGTTCAGTTATGTGTTAAAGGGAAGGATTTGGTTCTGATTGTACACATATTTTATGATTGGCAGCCAACAGCACTGGTTTTGTCCATAAATAATTGATCACAAATAATTTTTATTGGTCCTGGACCACCAACCCGTGGCACCCCTGCAAGTGTCCCGAGGCACCCCAGGGAGCCACGGCACACAGTTTGGGAACCACTGCTGTAAGGATTTACAAAGCTGTCTTTAAGTAGCAGAGATTATAGACAAAACTACAGGGGTGACTATCCTTGCCTTTAAAGAATCCCTGACTGTTTATAGATGTTATATTATTATTAATACCAATTGTAAAAAAAAAACGTCTCTCCTGTCTTGTCATTGTACACTATATGCAGAAAGCTTATCTCCAACTCAGAGCACTGCCTGAGAACATCTACTCTATGGGCCTTATTCAGATCTGATCGCAGTACAAATTTGTTTGGGAAAATGGGCAAAACCATGTGCACTGCAGGTGGGGCAGATGTAATACGCGCAGAGAGAGTTAAATTTGGGTGGGGTGTGTTGAAACTGAAATCTAATTTGCAGTGTAAAAACAATGCTCCCAGTATTTACCCTGCACAGAAACAAAATAACTCACACAAATCTAACTCTCTCTGCACATGTTACATCTGCCCCACCTACAGTGCACATGGTTTTGCCGATTTTCCAAACAAATTTGTACCAAGATCAGATCTGAATAAGGGCCTATATGTTGATAGTCATTTTATTTAGGGCATAAAGCAGTGGTTCCTAACCCTGGTCCTCAAGTACCCCCAACAGTTCATGTTTTCCAGGTCACCTTTGAATTTTTTAAATGTGACAGTTGGTGATACACAGTGCACTGGTTGGGTGACTTGGAAAATCTGAACTGTTAGAGGTAATCGAGGACTGGGACTGGGATTGGGAACCATTGCATAAAGAATGGAGAATGGCACCTTAATAAGAGGCTATAAAATCATTTAAATCTACAAAACTATTAACTACATAATAGAATCCTTATTATTGCTTCATAGGGGTTGACAAGCAGACAATTCCAATTTTGTTCATATTATAAAGACGTATCTTTCTGTATGAGAGCCATTATTCTTGAACATTTGTTTATATGAGTAGTGACTTGTGGGTAGCAGAGGCTTGGGTTTTTCAATGTGAGAAAATATAAAACAAATCAGTATATGAATAGAGGCATATATTGTTGATAAGAGCAGTAGTAACTTTGTTCACTGAGCTCAGTATGAGATGAGCATAGGGCCTTATTCAGATATGATCGCAGTACAAATTTGTTCTCAAGATGGGCAAAACCATGCTGCACTGCAGGTGGGGCAGATGTAACGTGCAGAGAGAGTTAGATTTGGGTGGGGTGTGTTGAAACTGAAATCTAAATTGCATTGTAAAAATAATGCAGCCAGTATTTACCCTGCACAGAAACAAAATAACTCACACAAATCTAACTCTCTCTCTCTATACATGTTAAATCTGCCCCACCTGCAGGGCACATGGTTTTGCACATTTTGAGAACAAATTTGTACTGCGATCAGATCTGAATAAGGCCCATATTCCAGGGCTCACGGAACAGGAAGCATAAAAATCCTGGTATATGTTAAATATTCATGCAATGATGGGTCACAAACTAGTAAAGATGTTAGGAATAGGTACTTGTGTATTTTGGCGGCGCCCATCGCATCGCATACCATCACGCATACGATGGTATGCGATGCGACGCGATATCGTACGACGGTGCACGATGGCATACAATTTTGAAATTGTATGCCATTGTACATGGCATACGATGCCATGCAATGCGATGCGATGCGATTAAACATAGTATAAGCACCCTAATGGGTGCTTATACAATGTTAAGCACTCTAATGGGTGCTTACAATGTTAAATGCACCCCCACGCCACCCCCCCACTATAAACGTGAACCCGAAGCGTGGCGAGCGCAGCGAGCCCGCGAGGGGCGGCGGTACGCGTCCTACGACCTTTTCATACCCCCACTATCCACGTCGGCGTGGAGTTGAGAATAGAATAGTGTGGCGAGCGCAGCGTGCCACCGAGCCCGAAGCGCTGCGAGCCCCGCGTGGGGACGCGGATACCTGTGAAGCCCGCCAAGGGACGCGTTTACCTGTGAAGGTATCCGCGTCCCCTCGCGGGGCTCGCTACGCTCGCCACGCTTCGGGCTCGGTGGCTCGCTGCGCTCGCCACACTATTCTATTCTCAACTCCACGCCGACGTGGATAGTGGGGGTATGAAAAGGTCGTAGGACGCGTACCGCCGCCCCTCGTGGGCTCGCTGCGCTCGCCACGCTTCGGGTTCACGTTTATAGTGGGGTGGTGGCGTGGGGGTGCATTTAACATTGTAAGCACCCATTAGGGTGCTTATACGATTTTTGATCGTATAGGGGGTCAAAATCGAGTCGCATCGCATCGTATGCCAGCTCTCTATATTGAAGTATTTTAATTATTATCTTTCCATGGTTAGACATAGAAACTTTGCCACAATACCACACTAATGACAATGAACACCGTAACACAAACACCATATGATTTGGAAGGTGATTTTTTTTAGGTAAATATCAGCCCTTCAAACCATCAGGATTCATTGATATTCATCAGTAAAAAATGCTATTCTTTAAAAACTGAGCTTATGGGCATATGCCTCTTTACACAGCCACATTGATGCACATGTCTCATGCATATAAAATGACATATTGCATTAATCTATTCATGTAAGTTTAACAATGGCCTGCTGGGATGCAAATTTGCATCCTTGCGAGTCACCCTAACCCTGCCTTGTGAATGCTTAGCCAGCGCCGCCCATTTGCATGCGGGACATGAACTTCCATTCACAAGCCAGTGGGAACGTCCCCCATCTTTCAATGGTCGCTGACCATCGAATGATGGTGAATGCCCACGCATATGTAGGGGTGGTCCAGACAGGGCCGGCGCCGGCGCCACCACTGGCACCTGGAGGGCGGCAGTTCGCCCCTCACCCCCAGCATGGAGGTTTAGCGAACTGTGTAAAAAACTTGCGGCACCGGCGTTCCTGCAGTGCTGGAGCGGGCAGGGGTGTCCGTGCCGTGGGGGTACCTGCGGCGCTGTCATTGTGTACAAAGCTGGCGGCGGCCGGCGGGGTCCCTGCAGTGAATAGAAAATAACTAGCGCTATGCGCGCGGCGGCGCGGGAAGTGCTAGTTATTTTCTATTCACTGCAGGGACCCCGCCGGCCGCCGCCAGCTTTATACACAATGACAGCACCGCAGGTACCCCCGCGGCACGGACACCCCTGCCCGCTCCAGCACTGCAGGGACGCCGGCGCCGCAAGTTTTTTACACAGGTACCCCACCACCACCGCCCTCCCGGCACCGGGGCGCCCCCACCCCGACTCGCCTGGGGCGCTCCGGTGCCTTGCACCAGCCCTGGGTCCAGATGCATGTAGAATTGCAGGGAATTGGGCGGGCAGCTGACATCCGGTTATGTCAGTTGTCCGCCCCCCACACGTGCATCACGGAAACATTAGCATGTGTACGCCCAGCGTTTTCATGGGAACACCCATAAAACACTGGGCATTCACATATGCTAATGACCCAACCTGGCACACAAGGCTGGGTGCGTGCACCTGGCGAACAGACTTTTCACAAGTTTGCACGCACCCAGCATATACACATGCGCAGAAATGCTGCTGCGCATGCACATACGCAAAACATCGGTCCCCGGAGCGAATTCACGGCTGCTGCGAATGAACCAGAATAAGGGCCAATGTGTATGCTTCCAGTTAAGGACCAGGATGTAAGAGTTTGCTATGATGGAGTTTCTTCCAAGAGGAGATAAAATAGGGCATACTGTAGCTTGGTCCCTAAAGCATCATTACACATGAAATCCATTGCCTAATATGCCTGACATCAGTTGTTTCATTTAATTATCCACCAAAGACATTCTTCCAGTAACTTACTGTCATGACAAGTCCAATTAAATCACTAATATTAAAAATAATTCCAGTAATTAAATATTCTCTACCATCAGATAGGCCTGTCAATCAATTATTTCCTTATATAGATTTTCTTTAGTTGTCTTCCAGCAATCCAGGAGCTGGAGTGGAATTCTAATCAATCTCAAACTACTCATTTCAGTTTAAGGAAACCAAATGAATATCTTGTGCCATCAACAAGGCGAGAGATGTAATTGTAGTGTAGTACCTAACTAGCCATAGAAAAGATGAAGAATCAGTTAGTGTATCTACGGGGCCGATGATACGCACGTCAGACCCAGGTGCTAGAGTAGGTTTGGCCACACCCACTCATTAAATCAGTGACTAACAATACTATACTTTGTGGTGGAGTGCACCTAGAATGGGGCCTTTAGCTGCCTTGGGGCGGGATGTTCTATAATGGGCAGTGGATGTTCTAACATCCGCTGCCCATTATAACCCCCCTTTGCCGGCCACCGCATTCTTAATAACAGCATATTCTGTAATATATGCGGTTATTAACGCAAGGGACAGCTCTTGCGATAAGAGCTGTCCCTTGTGATGCGGTGACGGCACTGGATTTCCAGGTCTGTGACCCGGGAGTCCATCTGCGCATGCGCAGAGTGATGGCGACGGCGAGGGGCATCACGGGAGGGATCCGTGACGGATTCCTCACAGTAGCGCTGCGGTAAGAAGCCCATAGGCTTCTGCAGGGAATCGCCAGCTTTTGCTGGCAATTCCCTCCGCAGCGCTGCCACTGCGGAGGGGCCATAGACCATACAGAAATGCGGTAAAAAACGCATTTCTGCATTAGAGAATTGTCCCCTTGGGCTCTCACCAGGCCCCCCAAGACAAGCTGGGCCTGAGCTTCTCATTACCCTCTCGGAGCACCTGTGTTTCTGTGTCAATTATCCATTCAGCCACACATTTGTGAATACAAATCTGTTTCCCCTTTATTATAATGGTAGAATTATAACAATGTCACTGAATGTAAATACATAAACAGTGGTAGTATACATTTATGAACCTTTAAAGCACATTTCAAAAATTTTCAGAATTTGTGAAATGTAGTTTGTTTTTACAGGACATGTAAATGTGCAGGAGATTATGGGGATGTTATAATTATAATATAATTATCATGGCAAAGTTAAAGGATTTAAAATAATTTAGACACAGAGAAGCCTTTATTATTCGATTCATCGATTCCTCTTGGAGCACAGCATGATATAGCCGGATGGCTGAGCAGCATGGGAGAAGTCTGCTGACAGATATGGATACGATCCTGGAGAACCAACACAATTCTATGAGTACGGTATTTAATCTTAATTGGAATCATTGATGTCGCCTATACTTTTGCCTACCACCTTTATGTAGGTGGACAATTCTTTTGACTTTACATGTCTATTACCATTTAAAAGTGGATACTGTGTCATATATGAAAGGAATATTTATACAATACATAATTTGATCAGACTATTTCAGATAGACAATATAGTTTTTGTGTTATACATTTGTTTGTCTCGTATACCGGTAATAGGCCACACCCGATTTTAGTATTGTATGTACTATTCAATTAAATCTCAGAACAAATAAAAAATGTAAATGAATTTTTATGGTATTCTACTTTATTTCTATTGTTATTATACAGCGTTAATTTGCGCAGAGTTCTTTTTCCTGTTCTTAAGCCTTTTTAAATGACTGCCTACTAGAAAATTCTATACAGTTTATCTTAGTTGATAAAATTGCCTTTTGAATAGTGTTATATCTCTTAACTTTTTTATGCTTCTTTAACTATGAGTCTGACTGTATACAGGGGTGCCGAGAGGGGGAGACAGGTACAGTTTACCCGGGCCCAGGTCTGTCAGGGGGGCCCTGGTCTGGACACACAGTTTTTTTTTCTTTTTATTTAGTGGCGAGTGCACCGGGTCTGAGTGTGCCGGAGTCAGCTGTCCAGCAGCAGCATTGGGAGTGCGGATGTTGGCGGACGTGGGCCGGCGTGGGGGCAGCAGCATCACAGAGGTCCTTCTGAGTGTTGTTCCACTCTCCAACTCCAGGGCGTAATTAGGGAGTTTATAGTGGCTTGGCGACAAGATACTTAGGGTAGGTAGTCCTGGGTGCCGGGAGGAACTGGGTCAGAGAGAGACCACCCCCCGCAGGAGTACCTCCCACTCCATAGAATCCAGCCCGCCCCGCTCCCCACATTCCCACCCCACCCGCCACCAGCAGCAGCAGGTGCCAGTGCCATATCTCCAGCCCAGCAGTCCCAGACCTGGTTCCCCACCCATGTCCAGGTAACTGTGTTCCAAGGTGGAAGGTGGGTGGCTGGTGGTTCTGTGTCTGCTGCCTCCCTGCATGCTGCTGGGGCTGACATCCGATTCTGGAAGTCAGCATCTAACCCCTGGCAGAGCATGTACTGTAACTCCTTGACAACGAGCATGTTAACCCCTGGCAAAGCATGTAACCCATGTCAGAGCATGTAAATCCATGGCAACGAGCATGTTAACCCCTGGCAGAGCATGTAACTCCTGGCAGAGCCGGTTAATCTCATGGCAATGAGCATGTTAATCCCCTAATTTGCAATGAGAATTACGGTGTGGGAAATAACATGTAATGGGCATTATGGCATGTAGTAAAATATGTAATAGGTATTACGGTGTATGGCATAATGTGTACTTCCCACTACGATGTGTGGCATAATATGTAATGAGCATTATGGCATGTGGTATAATATGTAATGGGTGCAGTGGTGTTACAATGGGCCCGCAGAGTGTGCGGGGAGCTACGTCCGTGGGGGCCCCAGGAAGTTGTTGTACCGGGGCCCAGGATTTCTCTTGGCGGCCCAGACTGTATATGCACTTTGTATATAAACTGTTATGTTTTTTTTAATTTACAGTATATCAGGCTCTGAACCTTATTACATTAGAAAATAATTCAATTAGTTATGATTAAAGGGGTAAACACAGTTAAAAGTAATTTAGGATGACTAGGCACAAGTTTTTACTATTCAATTAGCCTAGTAAGATAATTTGTATATAATTATAATTATTGTAAGTGCAATAAGTAATGAGTAATGAATAAAGAAATATTAAAACACTATACAGGTGTATATACAGTATAATTGTGCCAGTACACTGAGTTCCCTCCACAGGAGCTTTCGATGTCAGCGGAAGTGCGGGTAATGGGCACTTCCAGTTTTGCTACTGCCAGACAAAACAAGAACACCTGCTGTGACTTAAGTGACTGAAGGGCAGATTTATTAAGCTCGGTGAAGTGATAAAGTGTCTGGTTTTTATCTCCGGCCAATCAGCTAGTAAATGTGAAGTTACAGGCTTGGTTTAAAAATTGACAGGTAGGAGCTGATTGGCCGATGATAAAGACCAGACACTTTATCACTTCACCGAGCTTAATAAATCTACCCCTCAGTAACCTGCGGTTGGTGGGGAGAGCACATACCACAACCCGGTATTGCAGAGCAAATGGTGAATAAATTGCCACCATAAGTACATAAAACAAATTTTAATTGCTCCAGCCCACTACAGAATACTGACTGACCTGACCTATCATTTTGTTGAAACAAATGACAGAGATGAGATCTCAGTTCATCTCTGCTCTCAGCCACGGATGGCATCGGCATCAGTGCAGACTACAAGGCATTGTATATATGGAACAGCAGGTGGCTGCATGACCTGTGATGTACCATGTCACCATAGGCCCACCTGAGCTGCTCAGGTGGGCTAAGCATTGCCTGGGCCCAAAGTTGGAAAATACATTGTGGAAAGTGGAAGCCTACAATTTCTACCAGTCCTGACAATCTTGATTGCTCCAGGGTTCCAGCAGAGGGGTGTGGTATAAATCACCACGCTGCGGGCACGGTGGCGAGCTGCGCTCGCCACCTATTTTATTCTCCCTCTATGGGGGTCGTGGACCCCCACGAGGGAGCAGTCGGGATTCCGACGTCGGAGTAATGACTGTCGGAATCCCGACTATCGGGGAGCCGTCCGGCACCCCAGCAGAGAAGCCGCACTGTACCATAAATGTGGCACTCTCATGCTGCCATTCTGCTGGAATGGCTCTTAAGCTGCCCCTGCTATCCTTCCATACAAATATACTATAAATATACTGGGGCAGCTGTAAATGGGACCTATAAATGCCTTAGGTTCCTGGATACTGTCCGTTGGGTAAAGCAGTCCCTCCACTCTGAGATATGGAATTATGTTGTTAAGTTAGTGCCAGACATGTTGGGGTTTTCTTTTCTGTTTATTTATCTTTTTGCTGCAAATAAAACCTAACACTTGGCTGCTGTATGGAAATGCACCCCAGGAGACGGCATCCTTGCCATGATCTTGACACTACATACTGTATTACTATCACATCTTGATCTTAGGGTCATCTATAACCTGATGACCCTAAGATCAAGATGTGATAGTAATATAAGAAATGTACAAGAATAATTGGGCTATTGTTGGTTCAGAAACCAGCTAACAAACTCATTAGTGTAAAAAGAGGACCGACGTGCTTTGTAGACCTAATATGGAACCGAATGACAATACAGATGGAAATTGGTTAACGCAACGGAACGGCTGCTATAAGTGTTTGGGTTGCACAATCTGCAGGGAGCTGATTATGGGACAAATATATATATATATATATCCACACTTAGGCAGAAAAGATATTGCCGGGGTACAACACACGAAGGGGGTATGTTGAGAAAGTTATCGTGGCACGCACACAGACTTGCAAACAAAGGGGCTCAGCACACCAGGTGTGATGGCAGTGTTTTGGGGTTTATTCCGTTGTAAGCCTTGAAAACAGAATTAACCCTGAAACGTTGGCATCACACCTGGTGTGCTGAGACCCTTTGTTTGCAAGTCTGTGTGCGTGCTACGATAACTTTATATATATATATATATATATATATATATATATACCGTATTTGCCGGCGTATAAGACAACTGGGCGTATAAGACGACCCCCCAACATTTTAACTCCAAATATAGAGTTTGTTATATAAGTTCACCTGGCATATAAGATGACCCTCCCACTTGGAGGCATGTTTTTCAGGGGAAAAAAGTAGTCTTATACACCAGCAATTACAGTATATATATATATATATATATATATATATATATATATATACTCCACTTTTCTGCAGGTCCTAACACTATCGCTCAAAATGGCTACAATACACAAGCCCCTACAATGTCTGTTTAAACAATGTGGTCACAATCCATAGGGCACCCCAAAACTAGGAAAGGTTAGTGCTGATGTTTAGTGTATATATTGTTTATTAGATTAATTTTTTAAATTAGTCTTATTGTGTCACATTCTCTCATGCACCCTGTTTTAACCTGTAGTGCATAGCTTATGTTAACCATTTCCCTAGATGATTAGTGACAGGTGTGTTGGTAACTGCTCACCTATAAAAGCACAGTCTGCTGTGAGCTTTAGACAAGATAGCATGCCTGGAATCAAACATTGATGTGATAGCTATGTGTATTGTAGCCATTTTGAGCTATAATGTTAGGACCTGCAGAAAAGTGGGGTCCCGTGAAGGGGGCTGCAGGCTTAAATGCATTGATCAATTCATGAACCAAATCTCCACTATTTATTATCAGTTAATTTAGTGTGTGCAGAGCCCCTACAATGTATATATATATATATATATATATGCAAAAACAAGTATCCTTAAAGCGCTGATTTTCTGTAGATCACAAATATCCTCCAGGAGATATTGATTACAGGCTTGTGCTGCACTCCTTACACAGGGCTCTTCCAATTAGCCCAAGCTGCATGTGTAGAAAAGAAAGAAAGGAGGCGCACCATAGTGTAGTATTTAAGGTTTTAAAACAACAATCCTTTACTGATGGATAAAAAACACTCACAAGAAAAGATGTGCTATATCACTATAACACAATTTTCGCATAAAACATGATAGGTATATCACCGCATTGGTAGCAGACACGTTTTTTCTTGTCAGCCTTGCTCCTGGACCCCGCTGCGTCACAGCCTCACCGCGTCACAGCCAGCGTCCTCTCAGTTCCGCCCAAACGCGTTTCGTCCTATAGGGACTTCGTCAGTGGGACGAAAGGGACGAAACGCGTTTGGGCGGAACTGAGAGGACGCTGGCTGTGACGCGGTGACGCTGTGACGCAGCGGGGTCCAGGAGCAAGGCTGACAAGAAAAAACGTGTCTGCTACCAATGCGGTGATATACCTATCATGTTTTATGCGAAAATTGTGTTATAGTGATATAGCACATCTTTTCTTGTGAGTGTTTTTTATCCATCAGTAAAGGATTGTTGTTTTAAAACCTTAAATACTACACTATGGTGCGCCTCCTTTCTTTCTTTTATATATATATATATATATATATATATATATATATATATATATATATCTATATCAACTTAGACATGTGTCATCACTACCTTTAATGTGTATTGATCATTTTATTTTGTAAGATGATTCTGTAGATTCATATAATCATTAACAAACAAAAAATGTTTCATTATTCAAACCACTATTATGCGACAAACATTTCTCTGTGTATTAATTGTCAATTCAGTTTGCATGAAATTGCATTTAAAGATTAGGGAAAATTAATATCATTTGACTCATAATGGGTTTGATTTTAAAGAAGAAGTGCATATGCCGTCTTCAGATAATTGCACACTTATCTCCAGAACTATTGCATTTTCCATTTCAAGCGTATCTTTGTGTGGACTTTCTGGTGCCAGTGAGTTGCGTAGGAGTGGTGGAGCCTGCAGCCCTACAGTAAACAAGCCCTTAGGGCTTTAACAGGGACATACAAATGTATTTTTCATAAGAGCACTTCTTTGTTAACATTGACAAAGGCTTTACTTACATATTGAAATGTCTGGTAAGGTCACTAAAGTCTGATGATTCATTTTTTTTTGTAAATGTATTATCCTATTTGCAATTAGTGTGTCATAATGGGAATCCACAGTGCACTCCACCTCATAATGGGACAGGTGCTGTATTGAAGGTCTTTAAACATTGCTATTATTCTGCGATCATCATGTACCGATGTACGGAAAACATTATTTGATGCCATGGATGCACTGTCTTTCTGTTATCTATTATCTGAAGTAGTCTTTGTTGCTGATTGAACATACAGTGAGGGTTGATGCCAGAATGAGAGGTTGTAGCTCATTGGTTGAAAAAAAGTTTTCAATTTTTTATTAATTGATATGAAAATTATTATTATTATTATTACCTTTAATTTATATGGCGCCACAAGGGATCCGCCACACCAGGGGTTAAAGTAAGGGGGAACTGGGTGGAACTGAGTTCCACCACCTCCAAGGTGGAGATGGAGCATATTATCCTCCACATCGGCCCTGCACAGTAATTCTCGAATAAAAGAATTCTAGTTTGCTGGGGGATGCCAAAAACCCTACCACTGGCCCTGTCTCTGCCTAATAGGGGGAAGGGGGTGTAATTCGGTGGCATGGAGAAATGAGTTCCCCCACCTCTGCATGACCACTTTGCGCCACACCCAATTACAGAGTACATAAACAAATAAGCAAAACAGTGACTTACAATTTTATACAATAGAAGTCAAGTATATAAACAGCTGGATCAGCAGAGGACACTGAGATAAGTTTCAACGGGGTGTAAAACTGCAGGATTTGGTGCCATCAAAGATGGTTTAAGTAAGAGAAGAAAAAAGCACATGAGGGAAGAGGGCCCTGCTCATGAGAGTTTACAATCTAAAAGGATTATGGAAGTACGATTGGGGCATTACGGTTACGGAAGGGATTGGGGCAGTACGGATGATGTAATGGTTAGCATTACTGCCTCACAGCATTGCGGTCATGGGTTTGATTCCCACCATGGCCCTAACTCTGCATAGTTTGTATATTCTGCCCGTGCTTGTGTGGGTTTACTCCGGGTACTCCGGTTTCCTCCCACAATCCAAAAATATACAGGTAGGTTAATTAGCTCCCAACAATTTAACCCTAGAATGTCTGTGTGTGCGTTTACATGTGCTAGGGAATATAGATTGTAAGCTCCACTAGGGCAGGGACAGATGTGAATGTTCAAATACTCTCTGTAAAGCGCTGCAGAATCTGTGTGCGCTTTATAATTAACTGTTTATAAATAAATAATTACAGTATACTTTATGCCTGCATTCTTACAATAGAAGAACAACATTTACCATTTCTCTTTACTGTAGGTTCTAGACTAGACTAAACGTCACTTGAATGCAATATTATTTCACTGAATTAAAATCTAATTAAACAACAGTAGCAACACCATATTACATCAACATTGAGTTACATTACATTGCTCAGTTATACCTTAGTGCACTACATTATATCAGTAGTGCGACAACTGTTCCTAAAATAAAACCAGCAGCGTGCGACATTAAACCAATAAGCCTATTTAGGTATACTATCATATTACACATGCAGAGCTCCATGATATCCTTAGTGCTCATATTAAACCAGTCTTTGAAATTACATATACAACAAAAGGACATAGAAAAGTTGGAAGAATGGATAGAGAGAAAATCATAGAGGCTAAAGGGAACACAGTGATAGTCACCCTATATTGGGACAGGGGCGCACTTAGGGGGTTGATTCTTGTTTAATCGTTCCCCCGTGCGATTTTTCTTAGTCAATAGATTATTCGCTGGGCGCTCTCGCGCACAACAGTGCGGGCGGCGTCTGGGGTCTCACAAGAATGCGAAATTCGTAACCAGAAAAACCTCCTTAATGGACAGCAGACAAGACTTCCATTGACCAGAAGTGTCCCGTATTATTTTAGTTATGCCCAGAGATACCACCAGTGATTCCCAATGTTCATACTGACCGGCACAGTCTCGAATACCTACATGTATCAGTGCCACCTCCTCAGCAAAAAATCTCTTGAAATAATATACATGTCATCTAAGAAAGCCTTTCCAGCATAATTAGATGAATTGTCATTATAAAATATAAAAGGGCCAAGGCTTTCTACAGTATGTAATGATTCGTTCATCCAACCCCACAGGGAAGCACATGTTCAATATGGAAGGCTGCATTGGACAGATCCAACCATTCTAGAAGCCATTCCGATTGGCTGGATTGCAAAGATTCCCATAAGCCTTGTTGCAGATAACAAGAGCGCAGATTGGTGTGTAGTTTAAATGCCAGCACGTCAGCCTGACTTGCCCTCTTAGCCTGGCCCTATAGCAAGCACCGGTTTCGGGTTTCTGTGCATTCAATGAGAAATAACCTTGGATATTGCTGGAATTGTGAAAGGGGCATGTATAAAGCAACAATATGATATCACCAAATACTGCCTAGTGTGTGATTCACTCAGCACTAGAGGTGTAATTCAACTTATGTGCGTTTTAGCATTCCGGAGTGGAAGAGGAAGACTGCCCTACAAAAAATAATGAAGTAAAAAAAAATCTCAAAACAAATTATAAAGGGGAATACATGTGAAACCAACTACAATGTGATATATCATATCACACCCTGCCAACACCACCTTGCTCTGCAGGGTAAGCAGTTTTATAATGGGTGGTCATTAACATAGATTTGGGAGGAGACCCCAGCATTTGTGTGCTACAGTACATGCAAAAACTGGCAGGATTTATTGTGCATGGAGAAAAATAAAGCAATATATTAATTGACTAATGATTTCCAGTATTCATTGTTCAGTTACATTTCTATTAAGCAACAACAGTTGAATAGGAAAACATTAAAAGTAATCTGCGGTTTAATTTATTATTTATGCCTTCCCATCCGCATACATCCTAATACATTGATGGCTCCAGTCCTGCACCAAAAAAACTCAATGCAAGAGATACTCTACAAATTGTTATATGAGGTGCAGTTACAAAGTGGGGCCTTATTCAGCAGAGATGGCTGGTGTGAACCCCTGCACTGTTTCCTGATGTTTGGGAAACTGTGCATGCGTAAACCAGGCCTCTATAATATCCTGTAATATCCTATCTGTTGAGTATCTGATATTTAACCAGTGCGGTTTTACCTATGGGCTGCAGGGCTGCAGCCCACCAAGGTAAAATCCTCCACTGTTCTCTGCCTAAGTGAAGCCAGATGCAGTCTGTGAGACTGCTCTGGCTTTACTGTGACTGGCAGTAACTTCCTATTGGAAGTCTGACCTGCCAGTCACTCAAGGCAGTCCCATTGGGAGGTGTTCCCTCCCTCCAGGATGCTTCTCTATGCACAGCCCCAAAAACAGTACTGCAGACGATACTGTGCATGCGCCAGACCCGGGACCCTGAATATGCCTCCGGGGGCTGCTGCAAAAGAAGCCCATAGAGGCTGGGGCCAGTGCATGCGCAGTATGTAAGAAGCTACTGCGCATGCGCTGGCCACGTGCTGGGGACCGGCGGCTGGAACCAGGATTTGTGGCGGTAGCAGCAGCAGGGCCAACGGGCACAGCAGCTGTGGCAGTGTAAGAGCCACCACTGTATTTAACTAAAATTCTTTAAGAGACACAGTAGCAGGGGCATTTGGATATTGGGCCTAACACAGCACTGGTCATAGAATTGCTAAAATCGCCATTTTATTTGAGTAATTTTGTGCATGCCACAACATTATGGGAAATGCACCCACAGTCTGAATGACATCAGGGGGCGGAGACGAGTCATTGGGTGGGTGGCGACGGCAGTGGTTGGATGCAGTCCAGATCACAGACATGTGACCAAACCGCTTTTGGGGCGGTTTGTGGCAGCTGGGTATTGTCACACTCAAAAAAACTTTGCAGTCGCATTGAAGGGAGGGACCTGGGATGCTGGGTGGCCTTTCCCTGGGATATACAGCCCCCAGCATGTAAGTGAGGGCAGTTGCAGTTTTGCAATTTGCATCAGCCTCATACCATTTGTTTGTTGCTTTTTTTGCTTTGTTTTATCAAATAAATAAAAACATTTAGCCAACAATAGTTCCATAAATACTTATGATCTTTATGTATTTTCCTTCTCTAGGAAATCTCTTTACATTTATTTTTGTATCTTTGCAATTTAATTCTATTTTTTTTCTTCCAATGTCTTACTGTATGTAAAATGAACAGTCGGTATGGAGCATACTGTGAAACTCATAAGTCTCCACCAAGATATGTTTTGAAAGAGAGGTGACTGAAGTAAGAGCTTCCGAACAATAGCAGTGTGCTGTTTGGGAAATGCGGTCATGTGGAGCCATGAAAAATGGATTAGTGACAGTTAGTGTCCCCGCAGAGAAATGATGTCGTGTATGGGAAAAGCACTGGAGCCAAACTGTTGATAAGACAGCTTAATAGAATGGAGAACTTTATAAACGTAAGTGCTAGTAGTGGGGGTCCACCAAGCTTAGGAAATAACATTTAGCTTTCTGTGATCTTCCAAGTAGAGAAAAATTGGAAAACTGCATGTGCTCTCCTGGAATCTGCAGCCATGATATAATCTTATTGTCTGATCGGACCACATACGTGTCTCAAGGCTAGACTCAATAAATGCATAGGATTCCTGATCTCCCACAAACTTGGCTCTAGAAAATAATAACACCGAGCACCAGTATTGGTATTAAATCCATTCCAAAGGCACTAAGCACATTAAAGTAAAACATTTCCAAGGTGTGTTTCAGCAAAACGAGCATGCTATAATAATCAGTGAGAACAAAGGTTTCTGGGAAATGAGCCTTGTGGTTGGTACACTACAGCATGGGCATGTATAAGTGTTTGCCAGCAAGGAGATCTGTCCCATATAGGCAGGGGTTAAAGTGAGGGGGAACGGGGTGGAACTGAGTTCCACCACTTCTGATGGTGAGGTGGAACATTTAAACCTCCACATTGGCCCTGCACAGTAATTCTCACAGAAAACCATTCTAGTTTGCATAGGGATTCCAAATACCCTACCACTGGCCCTGTCTCTGCCTAATGGGGGTACTGGAGGGGGTTTATTAGGTGGCACAGGGGTAGATTTATTAATAGACGATCAGGGGAATCTGCGCTATCCCCGTGCGTTATAGCAGGGGATAGCGCTTCCCCTGATCTATCACACCCGCCGAGCGTTTACTCTAACGCCGGCGGTGTGGGGCAGGAGGCATAGCGCAGGGGCGATGTTTTGCACTGCGCTCCTGCCTCCTGCCAGATTTATGAACGGTCAGCATTGCTGACCGTTCCGCCACCTGCAGCTGTCGACTTCGCCAGCTGCAGACGGCGATGCCTATACCTAACAGCAGGGACAGCGCTGTCCCTGCTGCTGGAGCTGAGCTGCGCTGGGATCTCGCGAGACTAGCGAGATCCCGCGCATGCGCAGTCCAGCCGACCGGGGGGGAAAGGAGACGGCGCATCAGTATTAACTGATGCGCTGTCTCCAGGAGGGACATCGCCGGAGGGGGGAGTTAGCGCTCCCCCACTCCGGCGGCAAGATCTTAATAGATCTTGTCGGTGTCCCCTCCTGCTTCGCCTCGCTAATGAGGCGAAGCAGGAACTGTTATAGCGGCGCGATAGGCGCCGCTATAATAAATCTACCCCATAGAGAGATTAGTTCCCCCACCTCTGCATGACCACTTTATGCCTGGCATATAGGTGAAAATGGACTATGCCTATATCTGTAAAATGAACAACCTACTGTCATTCATTTTCTCCTGGGTCCAAACTGGGTAACGGAACGTGTTTTTTTAAGCCAAGTCTAGACTCACTAAGTGGTTGCAATGGGGGGAGGGGGGGGGGTAACCATCTGATGGCGAGTCATTGCGCATGGTTTTCCCCGTGTGCACACCTACAAACCTATTTGCAGCCATGCACAGGGGCTGGTTGAGACTTTGGCTGTGCGGTGTTTACTCTGAACATTCACAGCCCATTGATCAGGTCTGAATTTGCCCAATGTTTGTATTATTTCCTATATGATTACAGTACATATACTAAACTTATCACGGAAGGAAGTCATCTCAGACATACAGGTACAGCATTACTGCAGAATATTTTGGCTATGTAGATATGAAAGCCTATATTACTATAGCTATAAGTTCTGACATTCTCAAAAGCATTGGAAAGCTATAATATATTGTATAATTGTAAATGTAAAGAATAAAATTCTGACAATCACATTATTTCCTAAGACATAAGGCATATGTAAACATTGAACCTTATTCTGGTTGCCGCCCCCTTCGCATGGCCGATCCCCCACAGGGCTGCGAATGGAGGATTTGTATAATGATCCATTCGCAGCCTTGGGTGTGGGGGAGAAATCATTCGATGGTCGGTGACCATCGAAAGATTTCTCCAGCGCTCGCAGATCTGAGACACCTCTGTGACACCTCTAAAGGGGCGGGCAGCTGACATCCGCTAATGTCAGCTGCCTGTCCCTCGCACCCGTGTCACTGGGCCATTACCGTGGGAACACACAGCTTTTTCATGGGAATGCCTGTGAAATGCTAAATGTGTTCCCATGGGCTGTGCCCCCCACCGCCACCACACGTCCCCGCCCCCACCTGCGCTTCTAGGTTGAAGCGGGACGGTGAACATGTAGATTGCCATGCCTGCTCGCATCAAGCATCTTCACTTGCACATAGATGCCAACTCGAGGGGACCGATTCAATCAGAATAACCCCCATTGTGCATTGCTGCATAGTGTGGCTAAAAAAAAGCATTATCACTTTTTTTTATAATTTAGCCAACAATAGTTCCATAACAAGTGTGATTGGCCAGAAGCTTGTTGATAAGTGGTCAGTGAAACCCTGATAACACGCAGTCTCATCAAAAGGAATGTAAACTGGAAACTTGTCCCAGGAAGAAGGAATATAAATAACCCTCCTTTCTTAGCAGGTGGAATTCATTTAATGAGAACTACTGTATGTTGCTTGTTACAATACTATAGTATTGTCTAATCATTGTCTAATATGTTATGATTTCCCATGGGTGATAAAAGAAAGGAACAAAATAGCTAACCCAGACCACAAGTTGTTCCGACCTTGTACTTCAGACCTACACTAAACTTGCAGCTGCAGTCACAATCTATGATGGTTCCAGTGAAGTCAGAGCATACTTGCCTACTATGGAAAACTAGAATCCGATACACTACATTAGGATGTGCTGAACAAAGTGCACCGTGCCATTGAGGTGGTGTGTATGTGCTTACATGCTTGCTGATGTAATATATTTCTATTAGTAACAATTTTTGGGGGGAAGTTTTTGCAAGCATTAATATTACCGTTGCTGCCTCCAATATGGGGCTTCTTGTTTGCAACTATATATTTTTGGTGATATTTATTTTCCTATCCATCAGCACAGTATACATGTTTAATGTAATGCATATGCAATAAATTCCAAATGCAATTTGACCTTGTGTGAATCCATCCCTGAGAATTTAATCAGGGACAAACCTAGATTTTTTTTAACCCTGGACAAGGAAGTAATCTAGCTCCCCCCACGCCTGCCTTTATATAAGGACATGTTATTTATCATTATTGGGTTGACTTCCTTAAATAATTATCCCTTGGAAGTTAAACTTGCAACTGTTTTCAGGTTACAATATCTGATCATCTACTTTATAAGTGTTTCAGTAAACAGGATATACTGTAGGTGACCCATGCATACAATACATTAACACCATTTGCACCTTTCCACCAAACATATGCTGTTTATACAGATGTGATTGCACAGTGTAACAGGTCTGATACCTGGATGGAGCGTCAGTGAAGCTCTGTGCTGCAGTCGCAGTGCTACCAGCACTGGCAGGAACATGGGTTCACTTGTGTTCTGATTGCACTGTCAAAGAGCAGTGATCATCGGCCACACTCTCTGGTGACCTGGAGGATCTTATCTGCTGCTAGGTAGCCCCAACGTGAATGATGTCTCTGTGTTGCTGCCTTGTCTTTCTATGACCTGCTCCGCCAGCGGTGCTGTGTCTGTCTGCAGCAGGGATACATGAGCATAAACCCATGCAGATGTGGTAAAAAAAAATGGTAACGGCATAGGCTATGGCAGGGAATTACCAACGAAGTCAGTGGCGCTCTCTTGCATACCCAGCATAACAGTTTGTCCAGTTCTGCTCCCTAGTGTCCTCCCATTCCTGGACTGTCTGCATATTTGAGGCAGTAACTAGGTGTTTAGTAGATGTGCTGTTTTATCCAAAACAGTATGAACAACATATACTCTAATTAAACAAATGTGTATAACGAAAGAAACATTACTAACAAATGTCTTACCCTAACTGACAGCTCACTACAAACAGCAACAGCATGCTATGGATAAGCGCACACCAGCATAGATAAGGCTGTGTGATTATGTGCTGCCGTCTTCCTTGCCAGAGGTTATCACAAGGGGGATAATGAGAGTTATCAGCAGAGACTACTACTACTACTTGCCATGATTACAGCAAATCAATGTCCTTGCAAAGAACACACACAATAACATCATGCTCACCAAACTGCTACTTCTCATTTTATTACATGGAATACTCACCAAACTTCAACCATCGTATAATCTCCCTGACACTCACCACTCAGTGCACATTACCTCTTCTATTATTCACTCCCCTCTTCTAAACACTCATGAGCTCTTTACTTACTACTCTACTTGTACTTTCACATCCACATCCCACCAATACAAAAAAATCCACGAACATCCACCTATATCTATCTCTCCTTTCTAATCTTATTACCTGGTGACATTTAGACAATACTTTAGATAATAATAATATAATAATCATAATAATAATAATAATAATAATAATAAATGTGAATATATCTCGTCATCTATTTTCTCTCTCCATGGTCTAGTTAGTAAATCATCTCATGAATGAATGACTGGACTGAAATGCTCATCTGTCTTTTACTTTGTAAATTGTCTCTGTATTTCATCACTAAATGAATTTATGCTTTTTGCCCCAGCAATAATTGTATCCATTTCCTCTCTTGTTTCTTTGTACAGTTAATAACATTACCAAAATATTGTTCCTATTCTTTTTACTGTTTTCTTTGTTGGAGACAATTGCTCTTTTGTGTGATACATTCTTTCCAGCACGGCTCTTTGGATTAATCTTACAATGCTTCTTTGCTTTATTTCAGTCTTTTGATCTTTCTCTGAGAAACAGTGATTCGGTCGCTTTGGTTTAGAAATCCATAAAACAGATGATGGCATAGTAGCATTTGCACTACACATTATTGCATATACAGGGTGTGCGCTTTAGAACACCAGTTTACTGGCACGGCATTAGGTACACTCTATTAAGGTTAACATGAGTTTTTCACAGTTTTTTTTAGCTGGCATGTACCAAAAGGCGGTGGTTCATACCCTACCATCCCCTACGTCATGGTGGGAGAATAAAATATGTCCGAAGCATGGCAAGTGGGGACATACAGATGGAGCAGGGCTTATTATTGCTGGCGGAGCGCCAGGACCGTGTCCCTGGCGATCCGCCAGCAATCTGGCGCTCTGGCTGAATGAGACGCTCGTGCGTCTCCCACGCACGAGCGTCTCAATAGCCGGGCGGCGAGGCGGCGCGGCGGGTGCAGTCCTGCCCGTCTCCAGCTTCAGGGAGACGGGCAGGGCTGCGGGGGGGCGGTGTGGACCGGCGGGGACCCGGGGAAGCCGGCGGGGACCCGGGCAAAAGCTCCGTCGGAACGGGACGCGCGTGCACCTCGTGCACGCGCGTCCCCTTCCGACATACAGATGGCGCGGGGTGGGGGATGGCGGGTGGCGAGTCCTCCGCCATCCCCAGCAAAGACAAGCCCTGCGCTATCTGTATCACACTTAGATGTTGTCCATTTTGACTTTGTCAACATTCAGAACAAAAAGGGAAAAACGCATGTTGACCTTTGACTGTCGATATGACCCATACCTATTGGCACTAGAGGGAAGGTAACAGCTAATAGGCTTAATACATTGTAATTCAAAAAAACTTATTTGAAGTAATACAAGGGTGTGGGGTTGTATAAACAAGGAGAACAGGATTAAATAAAAGTAATAATTAATTAGGGTGATTAATACTGCGTTCACATTGCAAAACCTGCTTAGACCCAGTATTTAAAATGTTTCTTAAAAAGGGTTCTGAGAAAGTTAAACAGTTAAACCCCTTTCACACTGCAAGTCTTTAAACGGTATTTCAATGCAGTTTTTGTCCTTGAATGGTATTTTACTGCCGTTTTTGTCCCTTTACAACATTGAACCCGTTTAAACCCATGGAAAACAGTGGATGAAAAAAAAACCAGGTCTGAAACAGGTAAAACACTGCTTTATTTTAATTTAGAAATATCAGTTTTATAGAACCAGTAAATTCGCTTTGCACCTTTCAGACTGCACATATTACCGTTTTGAAACGGTAAAAAAATTGCAAAATACCAGGTAAAAAGTGCGGTCTTAAAGGGGTATAATCCTGTCTTAACCATAGTCATTATAGTGGACAGTTCACCGTTTCCCACAGAACCAAATAACTGATCTCTATAATTAGCCTGCGCTGCTGTGAGCATTCTGTTACTCTTTTTACAAGTTGCTCTGCCCACACCCCAGCTTTAGAAGACAGTACACACCGAGAAACTGTAGATGTTGGCTGATAGCACAAAGGTGCTCAGAAATATATCTTTCAAATCTATATGCTGAGAAGTGCACACTGGAGATCAATTGGAATCTAGTACAAAGGTATAATTGTCTGGTCATATTTCAACATTGTATCCTGGTCTATAGCATTTCTCTTTATCATCATATGCTACAAGAGAAGTTGTTCAAATCAGACAACAATTATCCTCTTACTGCTGGGAATCTCTGCTGATCTTCTCTTTTGTTCAAGTGGATTTGACTTAAAACACTCTACCTGTTTTCCCCCTATTCCTCTTAGAAATACAACCTCTTTAAGGCTTATTCATAGACCAGCTTGCTTTAATAACGTCATCATTACAATGAGTTTTGTATTTATAAAACTTCAACGTCTAAAATAAAGCAGTGCTCTGCCCCACCCCAATAACCTCTTTAATCCTATAAATTACCTGTCAGATGTGAGTGACAGGTTGACATCCTAACCCAGCAGAATGAATATAGTAACGCTCCTCTGTGCCCTCTTTATCCTTCACAATAACACTATTTTTACTGCTGCGAGAGACACATAAAAGCGTGAATGGAAAAAAATCTAAAAGTAAAATAGAAACTCAGAGAGCAAATCTAAAAAGGGGCAATTTACTCTTGGGACAAACCATGTCGCAGTGTAAAGGGTGCAACTGCATTTATTTCCTGCACAATATGGCTGCTCCTGCGTACAGTAAACAAATAATGGGCAGCTTTGTTTTTACACAAAAAAATTAGAATTAAGCTAAGGCACAACCCCTACTCCCCATACATTTTAAATCTGTCCGAACTGCGGTACAACAGGGGAAAACACAGGATTTGCAGGGGGGGATATACTTATAGCCATCAGGTCATACTTGCCTACTTTTGATTTCACCTCTACGGGAGAAGCCCAGAGAGGCAACACATCAGGGGGGGCGGGGGCAAGGCTGACATCACTTGGTCCCCCCCCGTCCCCCCCCCAATGCCGAAAAACGCTGTGATTCGCAGGCCGCGGAGAGGGGGCAGGGCTTAAATGACATGAAATGCAGCGATCGTGTCATTTAAGCCCCGCCCCTCACTGCGGCCCCCCTGCGATTGAAGGTAATTAAATCATCGGGCAAGGGGGGAGCGGGGGCTTTCACTAGAAAGTGGGAGACTTGCCCACCTTCTCGGGGGGCTGGGAGAAGGACCCGATTTTCGGGAGGCTCCTGGCCATTCCGGGAGGGTGGGCAAGCCTGCATCAGGTAAATAAACTGATGAGGAGAACCCCTCCGAAGCAATAAGAACACACACCCCACAACTAATCGCCAGAGACAATTTACAGACTGTTGTAATGATGAAGCCGTACTGACTCAACTGAAGTTTTACTGTGAATACAGGGACTCAATTGCATTATAAGAAAGTAAATTGGAACAATAATCATCATTATGTTCCAAAGTTTATTGTTTATATAAAGTGTGACTTTTAAATGAAAACAATCTATTGTGATTTTTAAATAAATAAAGTTTTATATATTAACCCAACTAGAGTAATTATGATCTTTCCTCTTTCAACTGCACTTACTCCATCCTACCTTATTGTGACCAGGGCAGACGACAGGGGGGGTCAAAGGGGACACCTGTACCGGGCCCCAAGCTTGTTAGGGGCCCCAAGGTTCTGAGGTGCTCAGGGGCTGTTAGCATAGCTGCGGCAATGCAGTGACTAGCAATGGTTTATAAAGGCACCCCCCTGGTTCCTGTAAGGGTACTTACTCTGACCCTCATCCGGTATTAGTGAAATATTGTAACAAAAAAAAAAAATCATTCAATATGTAGTATACGAAAAATGTTTTGCTCAAGGGGGTGGGGTTAGGGGGGCCCGCCAGAGATAACAGTGTACCGGGCCCCAAGATTTCTGTGGCCGGCCCTGATTGTGACACCCATCCTTTCAGCGCTAGTAACACAAACTGTTTTGTTGTTGCAGGTGAGGCCATGTAAATTGCGCCATTAGTCCTATCCCCCTTATAGCATAATGTGTGTATGGGAGAAGCTGAGCCAAAATGTCACTTACAAATCATGGCATTATGCCATGTGGGTGTACACCACTGTTGAAATAGAATAATGATACTGACTGTACACACTACACATTAAAAAAAAAAAGTGCGACATAGATAGGCCCTTCTGAGCATAACTTTTGAAAAAAAAAATAATGTGTGTATGGGGATTTAGTAAGTACCACAAATTAAGCATAGACACACATTTTGAAACATAGAATTTGATGTAGACAGCAGCACTGGACACTGCCGCAGTACCACCAGCTCCTGGCACAACAAATTACTGGCATTGACAGATCCCCACGCTGCTCAATAAAAGAGCTGTAAACATTACCACTATATGAGTGTTAATATTACCATTTTATCTTAATTTTTCTTTTTTATATTTAGTTTATTTTTATTTCTATTTTCATGGCATGCACATTTTAGTTATATTATTTATTGTATTTATTTATTAACAGTTTCTTATATAGCGCAGCATATTCCGTTGCGCTTTACAAAGTAGACAGTGATACAACAAACAGGGTATTTACAAACAGTCAAAATGTAGAAGGGCCCTGCTTGCAAGCTTACAATCTATAGACAATATACAAGTGCTTTATTTATACTTAATATATATTCTATGATCATATCAAGAAGCTTAGTAAGAGCAACAACACTTTTTTAACATATAGTTCCATAACTAGACATTTTGGTTCTCTGCGCCAGAAATAGCTTTGGTGAGACCCCCATTCCCCTTATTTTAAACAGGGACACCACATGCCCCCAGGCAAAGGCTGTGGTCATCTGGGGAAGGGCATGACAAAACAAAAGTACCCCCTGTTCAAATTACACCATGTAGTGCCACATACTCACATTTCATCATGTAATATCATTATTCACATTATGTCACATACAAATGCTTCTTATTCACATTCTGCTTAGCAGGAATATCCCTTATACATATTACCCAATATAGTAGTGCCCCTTATACACAATATGCAACGCATTAGATCACCTTATACACATTAGGCTACACATTAGAGCTTCTTATACATGTTACCCCTTGTATGCATGCCTATGTTACCAGCAGTGCTCCTTATGGTGTGGGTATGTTCATAGGTGGTATAGCGACAGTTAAGTAGATTGTGTTGTGTTGTAATATGGGCACAGGCACACCCAGATTACTGTGGAGGACTGTTATTCCCACAGGGCTTCTCCACTATGGGTAGAGCACCTTCAGCACCACCCTAGTTATGGTCCTGATTTAGGTAATCTCAAAGGCAGAATGTGAGATTTATGTTCTTACCTGCTAAATCTCTTTCTTCGAGATCTATAAGAGGCACAGGGCTGATGCTGGGTATAGGTTGATGGACATGGCAAGCAAACTTAACAGCACTTACACACAGAAGTACACACAATGCAGGAGAGCAATATATGCAGCTGCTTTCAGCTAACCAAAGCTCAAGGCTGGCAGGATGAAGCAAGTACAGCCTAAACTGTGGAGGAGAAGTTTACTGGGGACAGCCCAAGTTCTCCGGAGGTGCAGCAGGTAGGGGAGGAGAAAGTCTGCGGCGGGAAACGCTCTGTGACTTGGTGCTTACAGAACCAGGGGAGGGGCCAACAGAGTGAGCCTGCCTCCCCCTGCTGATACTGGATCCCCCAGGGAAAATGGCCAACCACAGCAGGAGCAAAGCGGCGCGGACCCCTGCAAGGATTACCCGCTGACAGTGCTGTGTCTCAGTCACCTGATACCCTAGTGGTCTAGTGGGGGAACAAGCGACACAGTCCCCGCTTGAACAGCATAGCCAGACGGGCCCTCGCACTGGAGTTGCGAGTCGCGATAGGCACACAGAAGTGTCACAACTTACCTCCTCCCAGTGTCTAGCAGCGGCTGTGGGTCCTTGCTGCAGAGGATCCCTGGCAAGATCACTCACCCGGTCGTGGTGCCGCCTGCGGATGCTGGCGCTGGAAGTGTTGGGGCATCCAGCACTGCTAGCCCAGTGAAAAATAAAGTGAATAAAAATAAAATAAAGAAAAAAGGCTGCATAAGGCAGCGCCCATTAAAAAAGGTGCTGCTCCTGCTGCATCAAAAGAAAATCTGTCTGCCTCGGGGTGGAGGTGGGGTATATGAGGGGGAGCCTGGGTTGCCCGGAGGCAAATCTTTTAACCCATTTGGTGCCTGCCAGGTTCATCAACCTATACCCAGCATCAGCCCTGTGTCTCCTATGGATCAAAGAATAAACATATTTTATGACTAATAATAACCACTTGACCAATGTAGGGAACCACTTAGTCTAACTAGGAACAACTGTGGTGCTACTACTGATTCTCTTCTATATGTGACTGTGCGGTTTCCCAGGTTTATCCATGCAACACAGGCACCCATATATTATATATATTACAGTATACAGTATTGTGGACACAGATTTGTTTTGCCTATTGTAAAATTAAACACAGATGACACTAGTGCAGTATCTCACCGATGTAAATTATTTTAAATATGCAGAATGCTTGTGTGGACGTACTCATCTTCATAATCACCAAGCAGAACCTTGTGGCCTTCACCTGAGACCTTTATATGGCTTCATATGGAGATAAGTAGTCTATGCAGGAAGCCAAGAAGCAGTAAAAGCTATTTACACAATACGAGGACATGCAAGGTATCTTATTATTCAGTACATATGTTAGAGAATACATTCTACGTTTTGTGAAATGGCCTAAAATCAATATACATTATGTAGGACTTCAGTAATACAATAAATAAATACAGCAGTGATTTCCAAACTGGGGAATCACTGCTGTATTTATTTACAGGGGTGTGGGTGTTTAGTTTTTACCCGGGCCTGTTGTGGGAGCCTGGAGGGACCGAGGCCTCTGACCCCCCTACCTCACCCGCACATTCGTTCGAAGGTCTGCTGTCCACCCTTCTGTTCAGCAAGAAGACTGGTTGCTGCAGGTGTATTAAGCCTGGCGAAGAGATAAACTTGAGATAAAGTGGAAGGAGATAACGCACCAGCCAATCAGCTGTGTTTGAAATATGACAGTTGGAAGTTGATTGGCTGGTGCGTTATCTCTTTCCAATTTATTTCCACTTTATCTCAAGTTTATCTCAAGTTTATCTCTTCCCAAAGCTTAATACATCTGCCCCATTGTGTGTAGCTGCAAATATTATGTCCTTTCTACATTTTTTAAATGAGCGGGGAGTGGTTACACCCTCCCACATTGGACATGCTCACTCCTCCCATTACCAGGGACCAACAGAGTTTGCAGTGGTGCCTCACGTTGGTGGTCCGGGACCAAATCAAATTCTTTATGGTCAAACTGATAGGCATACCAGTTCTGGTGGCTGCCATTCTTAAATACTGTATGTGGACAATTATAACCTGAACTCTGTACACAACCACATAACTGAACCTAAAGGCCCCCTTACATTTGTCCGACTTGTCATAACGACAAGTCGGACCCTTTTGTCCCAGCAGCTCCCCTGGAGGGATCACATGCGATGGCACTTCATGTGCCAAGTTTTGCATGTGATAAATCGCATGCGATTTATCACATGCCACTCCCGGGGAGCTGCAGGGACAATGGGAGCGGGGGGACAGCAGCGGGGATATGCCCGCAACCAGAGAGCGGCCGGGGGGGGGGGGGGCGCAGGGAGCCTGGCAAGAAGCCACTGGGCAAGGAGCAGGGGGGGCGGCGGCGCAGAGTACCAGGGAGCCGGGCAGGAGAAGACGATGCAGCAGCACCGCGAGTGGCATGAGCAGCAGAGCACTTCCAAAAGAAGAAATTCCCCATACAAATGCATAGCAAGCCATTGATTGGCTGAGACCTCTCTCAGCCAATGAGCGATTGGCTGAGAGAGGTATCAGCCAATCGCTGATTGGCTGAGAGAGGTCTCAGCCAATGAATGGCTTCCTATGCGTTTGTATGGGCTTTTTTTTTGGAAGTGCTGCTGCTGCAGCGCCTTCTCCTGCCCGGCTCCCTAGTACTCTGCGCTGCCCCCCCTGCTCCCGCTGATGCTGCCCGGCTCCCTGCGCCTGATCCCTCTGCTCTGGTAGGTCCCCTGTTGCGGGGGAGCACGGCTCCGGGCAGCACATAAGATTTAGCAAATCTTATGTGCAGCCCGTCCGACCTCCCGTCTCCGATCCGATGCGCACAGGGCCGCGCATCGGGTCGGAGGGGATGTCTCCATATGCGATTTGGGACGATTTCACGGGCCGAATCATCCGAATCGGGCAAAATCGTGCCCAAATCGCATAATGTAAGGGGGCCTTAAGGGTGGCTGGTAAGCTTAATTTACTTTAATACAGTATATATTTTTTAATTTATCAATAAGAAACTTTTGGACTAGGGGTGACTTGAAAAAATGCTGATACTCTTGGGTGCCGTGACATTTTGGAAATCACAGGCCTAGAGTATGAGAATTTCTTTAACCAGTTTGAGACGTGCCCACTGTCTAAATTCAGCAGGGATCACCTATAAACCTTTACTTATTTCCCTACTGAATGTAGACTTACATCTTTACTTTATTGATGTGTTTATTCCTTACTGTAAGCACTTTGGAGTATGCTAATGCTTTATAAATAAATGTTAAAAAACAAGAATACATATTGGACCTGATTTAGACCTTTTCACTAATCTGCATATACCCTCTTCATTTTTAGAAGCTATAGTAAATGTATCCCTTAGTGTGAACAGCACAACTCTATAACAAGAAAAAGCACAAATATATGTATGGCATAAAGAGAGCAACTAATTCACTCTATTATAATATTTTGTTTCCAGATACTCCGTGTTGCCCCACCCCTTGCCGAAGGAACCTCTGCCAATACAGCAGAGGAAGCCCCCAGCCTGTAAGGGCAGGATCTCCAGAGAACCAATGGGCCTGTCTGCCCTCCCTAGATCCAGCTCCGGGTGAAGCCACAATGGAGGCCCCAGCCGAGTATTTGGTATGGCTCCTGCATTGGCGGACGCAGCGGGGGACCTCGGCCGGCACCACTGACTCCCCCACTGACTGCCCTGACTCCCCCCCACTCTCCCCATACACACTGGCTTTCCTCCCCAAGATGGCGCCGCTGAAGGCTGACTAGGAACTGTGCTGCTCAGTCATATGTAACCCTTTGTCTCCCGTCTTGTCCATCACCCTCCCAGGGTACATCTAGTGCACATCAGTATGTATCTGTATGTGTCCTATATCTTCACTGTTTACTTGTTGCCTGCCTGGCTGTTGTGGCGACCAGTGGCGCCGCTGATGTCTGCCTAGGCACTGTGCAGCTTGGTGGGCACATGTTCCCTGTGTGATAACTGTACTGTCTCTGTTATATTGTTACCTACCTGGCTGTTGCAATGACCAGTGACACCGCTGATGGCTGTCTAGGCACTGTGCAGCTCAGCTAATTTATGTTCTCTGCATCTACAACCCCCAGGGTATATCAAGCGTATAACTGTTTGTGTTATGTATATCTGTACTGTCACTGTATAACTGTATTAACTGGCTGTTGCACAGCAATCCAAATCAAATTCCTAGTATATGCAAGTATACCTGTCCAATAAAGCTGATTCTGATAGGGTTCTATTGCCAAATGTGATAGGTAGGAGAAAGAAGGATTAAGTAAAATAAGGGGTCATCCCACTTGGCATCTCCTCTCGCCTGTACTACTCAGTAGCGCACGCAGGGGGGGTTTCTGAGTACCCAGAAACCCTCCCAGGAGTCTAAGGACTCTAGGCTGAAAGCTGAGGGTCCCCTCTTTCCATGGGTACAAGAATTTTAAAAATTGGCCCTTGGGAACCAGAGATATCTGACTTCAAAGCAGTGGTCCCCATCCAAGCCTGTTAATTGCTCTTCCCAGTCAGATATTTCAGGTTCTGTCTGACTTAGAGTTTTTTGAGGGTATATTCCAAAAGCTCCCCCTTTAATGGACACTAGTAGCTTGTCTCTACTGTTCCCAGAACCAAAGATATAAGCCTTGCAGCAGCTGGTTACTACTCCAGCTCCACACACCTGGTATGTCGTTTTATATACTCGTTGGCAGATTGCTCTGCCTCCTGATCTATGATCCCCTAGTCCCCAATATCATTTGGTAGGTGGGATTCTCTAGTTTTTAATTCCATTAAAATCTAAGAAATCTATTTCCGGTAACTAGAGATATCTGCAGTCAAGCAAGCTGTCCTCCCACCAGAAAATTATGAATAATAAGCCCACTCCACTATACACCCCTCCTCTGCATATTAAACATCCTCTACCACCCTGGAAGTTATGTATCAGGGCCCCTTCATTCAACCCAATGACCCCTTCTCCCACCCCATCTCCCACCATCTGTGCAGTAAAGGGGTAATTAGTGGAAATTACTGATCCAGGCCCTACATGCTGAGCGATTGATATAATACCCCATACCACCCGTGGGACATCAAAGCTTCCCCCACCCCAGGGCCGGCCTTAGGCATAGGCAAACTAGGCAATTGCCTAGGGCATTTGGAATGCCTGCGGGCATCAACAGCTTCTGCTGATTAAAATGATATGCAGCATGCCTATATTATGTGTGTGAGTGAGGCTGTATCTGCATATGAAATAGTATATTCATGGAAATCACTGTAACATAGCATTCTATATGCAGGTACAGCCACAGTCACACACAGAATATAGGCATGCTGCATATAATTTTAATCATCGGAAGCTCCTTGTGTGTGCTGGTCATAACAATGCAAATAAGACGAATTTTCAGCAAAAAAGGCAACCAACGTTAGCAGAACTGGCCAAGAGCTGCATGGCCTATTGAGTCAAGATGTATGAGGAAACATCTGTATCCAAGCAGAGGCAGAGGTCACAGTGTTAGCGGCTGTACGAGTGCTGTCTGCGGGTGGGTTGGTTGTGCAATAGTGTTCGCCATATGCGTAAGGGGCATTATGTGTGTCATGTATAAATGTATTAATAATGTGCGACATATGTGTAACAGGCATTATGTGTGTCATGTGTATAAGGGCAATAATAATGTGCAACATATGTGTAATGGGCATTATGTGTGTCATGTGTATAAGGGCATTAATAATGTGCAACATATGTGTAAGGGGCATTATGTGTGTCATTATGTGTATGAAGGGCATTAATAAAGGTTGGCATAATGTGTAAGGGGCATTATGGTTATAAGGACATTAATAATGTGTGTCATGTGTAAGGGGCAGTATTATCAGGGGTGCCGAGAGAAAGAGGTAGGGGGCAATGTTCCCTCTAATTTTACGAAAGCTGTGTGCGGCAAAAGATTTTGGCTGTGCAATTTTGGAAGGAAATTTTAATTTTTGTGCGTCACTTATATATAACTGGAAAATGACGCTCAGCATTTGTGTTAACTTTACTTCAAAATTATATTAAACATTCAAAACACAGCACACAATGTAGTTAATGGGTGAAACACACATTAATTGAGTCCACAACTGCAAAAAAGGGACCACTGCTGCTTTGTGCGCTCTGTTGTAATGTCTGTGCGCATGCTCGTCGAGTTGTGTGCGCGCGCACAGCTTAGAGGGAACACTGGTAGGGGGTACAAATTACCCAGGCCAAAGTCTGATGGGAGGGCCCAGTGGGGGCCCCGGACTCCCTCCCCTTAAGTGGCAACAGCAGCTGCAGCTCTTCTCCTCTGCCCAGCACACACTGCTTTCTGCTGGGTTGCAGTGTGGCCATGGAGGTGGTTAAAATACAATATTTTCTCAGGATTTTGTTTCTAAGGGTATAATGTAAATAATGTGAGGAGTAATGTATATAAGGTAAAGTGGTACTTCAGTGTGATGTAACGTGAATAAGGGACACCATCACATGATATAATGTGAATAAAGTTGCACTAATGTGTGGCATAATTTGAATTGGGGGTAAAATTGTGTGGCCATGCCCCTTCCCAGCAAGAACACACCCCTGTTTGGGCTGCACACCAAATGTGTGCACTGTTTCTATTTAAAATATTGCGGGTAGGAGCACCAAAATGATGACTGCTATGATGAGGGTTGATGGTGCTGGGAAAGGGGAGCAGAGTCAGAGGCGGAACTAGCGGCGGTGCTAGGGGGCACCAGCCAAAATCTTGCCTAGGGCGTCATTTAGGCTAGGGCCGGCTCTGCCCCACCCCTACCGCTGGAGGATAGGTAGGGGCCCCAATACATTGCTATGCCAAGGGGTCTACACTGCTGTTGCTGCCCCTGTGTGTATGTGTATATATATATATATATATATCTAGCAGCTGCAGCCAGCACTCAGACTTTGAACAACAGGTAAATAGAAGAAATGACAAAACCCACGGGTAATGCTGTCAACGTTTCGGATATTGAAATCCTTTATCAAGACATTTTTTTTTTTAAATTTATATACAGTTGGTCTATCTATAATACTTTAACTGACTCGGCATATACTGGGTCGCCTAAGTGTCCATCTCCGTGCTTTGCTCCGCCCCTCTGGAAACCCCCTTCTGAAAATCCTGCGTTTGCCCCTGCTACTATTGCATTGAATGTATTGTATGTCATGAAGGAGAAATGATTGTTGAAGGTACAGATATATCATGTAGCCACAATTATTCATGTATAAAACCTTCTAACGAGTATTCATAGAGAACACAACTATGGGGGTTATTCTAGTTCACTCGGAAAGGCACAATCACTCTGTAACGGACAAAACCATATGCACTGCAGGTGGGGCTGATGTAACATGTGCAGAGAGAGTTAGATTTGGGTGGGGTTTGTACTTCAAACTGATATCTATATTGCAGTGTAAAAATAAAGCAGCCAGTATTTACCCTGCACAGAAACAATAAAACACCCAAATCGAACTCTCTCTGCACATTTTACATCAGCCCCACCTGCAGTGTATATGGTTTTGTCCATTACAGAGTGATTGTGCCTTTCTGAGTGAACTAAAATAACCCCCTATGTGTTAACCGTTGCAGATGTGTTCTTAAGGGCGAGATGTATTAAGCCATGAAAAATGATAAAATGGGGAGTGATAAGCCCATAGCCTATAGATTGTAAGCTTGCAGCAGGGCCCTTCTACCTCCAAGTCTGTCTGTTGTAACCTAGTGTGTTTTTTTCACTGTCTACAATTGTAAAGCGCAACGGGATCTTCTGCGCTATATAAGAAACTGTACATTAAAATAAATAAATAAGCCATCAACCGAACAGCTCCTTACTGACATAATTCAAAAACAACATGTAACATGGCATATAGGAGCTGATTGGCTGATTGTTTATCACTCTCCATTTTATCACTTTTCAAGCTAAGAACATTGGCCCCTTGTGGCTTTGCTGCTTATAGCAGTGTTTCTTAGTGCAGCATGCCTGGCTAGATTGCACACCCCATCTCCCCATTAGCAGTGAATGGATAGTTGGTGTATGAATAAGCAGGCTCCCGCTATCCCCTTCCATGCATGCATTGCAACAAAAATGCATAAGGACATATCTGCACAGGGTGAGGCCAATTATTCGCTAAAAATGCCAGCATCGCTCACATTTGTTATATAAATTAAAATAAAAAATGAAATGAAGGCTACTCTATGCCAGGAAATTACAATATCATATTCAAAACTAATTTTAAAAAAGTAGGCCCCCATGCTATGTGTGGTAAGTGCTGCAGCCCAGGGACAATGGGCGTCAGGGGTTTGGGTACAATTGCTTCCCCCTCTCCTGCACATTACATAGGGAGAGAGGACTGACTGTCTCTGCAGCTGTCTCTCGCCCCAGTCTGCATACACCAGCATGTGCTCTGCTGTAGAGAGAGAGACTGCTGCTGCAGCAACCAGTCTTCTTGCTGAACAGAAGGGTGGACAGCAGACCTTCGAACGAATGTGCAGGTGAGGTAGGGGGGTCAGGGGCCTCGGTCCCTCCAGGCTCCCACAACAGGCCCGGGTAAAAACTAAACACCAACACCCCTGTAAATAAATACAGCAGTGATTCCCCAGTTTGGGAATTACTGCTGTATTTATTTATTGTATTACTGAAGTCCTACATAATGTATATTGATTTTAGGCAATTTCACAAAACGTAGAATGTATTCTCTAACATATGTACTGAATAATAACATACCTTGCATGTCCTCGTATTGTGTAAATAGCTTTTACTGCTTCTTGGCTTCCTGTATAGACTACTTATCTCCATATGAAGCCATATAAAGGTCTCAGGTGAAGGCCACAAGGTTCTGCTTGGTGATTATGGAGATGAGTACGTCCACACAAGCATTCTGCCAGGGGCGTAACTATAGCACCGCAGCCCCCGCCACCGCGGGGGGGGGGGGGGCGCTGTGCATGTGGGGGCGCCGGGGGCTGCGGTGCTATAGTTACCTACCCCCCAATCCCCCGCAGACTTACGTATCTTGCTGGTCCCGGCGGCTCCGTTCTTCTGATGAGGACCACAACAACATGGCCGCCCCCATATAGCAAACAGTTCTCTGAAACTGTCTGCTGTACGGGGGCGGCCATTTTGTGGTGGTCCTCAGCAGATGAACGGACGGAGCCGCCGGGACCAGCGCGATAGGTAAGACTGCGGGGGAGGGGGGGGGTTAGCATAGGCGTCGGGGCAACTGGGCGGGTGCTCGACGGGGTGGCGGCGGGGGGTGGGTATGGGCGCCCCCTAACGGCGGGGGGGCGCCCAAAACGTAGCTACGCCACTGAATTCTGCATATTTAAAATAATTTACATCGGTGAGATACTGCACTAGTGTCATCTGTGTTTAATTTTACAATAGGCAAAACAAATCTGTGTCCACAATACTGTATACTGTATATATAATATATGGGTGCCTGTGTTGCATGGATATACCTGGGAAACCTCACAGTCACATATAGAAGAGAATCAGTAGTAGCACCACAGTTGTTCCTAGTTAGACTAAGTGGTTCCCTACATTGGTCAAGTGGTTATTATTAGTAATAAAATATGTTTATTCTTTGATCCATAGGAGACACAGGGCTGATGCTGGGTATAGGTTGATGAACCTGGCAGGCACCAAATTGGTTAAAAGATTTGCCTCCGGGCAACCCAGGCTCCCCCTCATATACCCCACCTCCACCCCGAGGCAGACAGATTTTCTTTTGATGCAGCAGGAGCAGCACCTTTTTTAATGGGCGCTGCCTTATGCAGCCTTTTTTCTTTATTTTATTTTTATTCACTTTATTTTTCACTGGGCTAGCAGTGCTGGATGCCCCAACACTTCCAGCGCCAGCATCCGCAGGCGGCACCACGACCGGGTGAGTGATCTCGCCAGTATTTACCCTGCACAGAAACAATAAAACATCCAAATCGAACTCTCTCTGCACATTTTACATCAGCCCCACCTGCAGTGCATATAGTTTTGTCCGTTACAGAGTGATTGTGCCTTTCTGAGTGAACTAAAATAACCCCCTATGTGTTAACCGTTGCAGATGTTGCAGAGCCTTGAAAAATGATAAAATTTGGAGTGATAAGCCCATAGCCCAGTGGTTCCCAAACTGTGTGCCGTGGCTCCCTGGGGTGCCTCGGGACACTTGCAGGGGTGCCACGGGTTGGTCGTCCAGGAGGAATGCAAATTATTTATGATCAATTATTTATGGACAAAACCAGTGCTGGTGGCTGCCAATCATAAAATATGTACAATCAGAAGCAAATCCTGCCCTACCACATAACTGAACCTAAGAATCACATATAAACACAGTCTACTTAATTTTATATATATTTTTTGGGGCCCAGGGGTGCCGTGGAAAAATGATGATACTCTAGGGTGCCGTCATTGGAAAAAGATTGGGAACCCCTGCCATAGCCTATAGATTGTAAGCTTGCAGCAGGGCCCTTCTACCTCCAAGTCTGTCTGTTGTAACCTAGTATGTTTTTTCACTGTCTACAATTGTAAAGCGCAACGGGATCTTCTGCGCTATATAAGAAACTGTACATTAAAATAAATAAGCCATCAACCGAACAGCTCCTAACTGACATAATTCAAAAACAACATGTAACATGGCATATATGAGCTGATTGGCTGATTGTTTATCACTCTCCATTTTATAACTTTTCAAGCTAAGAACACTGGCCCCTTGTGGCTTTGCTGCTTATAGCAGTGTTTCTTATTGCAGCATGCCTGGCTAGATTGCACACCCCATCTCCCCATTAGCAGTGAATGGATAGTTGGTGTATGAATAAGCAGGCTCCCGCTATCCCCTTCCATGCATGCTTCGCAACAAAAATGCATAAGGACATATCTGCACAGGGTGAGGCCAATTATTCGCTAAAAATGCCAGCATCGCTCACATTTGTTATATAAATTAAAATAAAAAATGTTGTAGAAAAAAATATTTCCGATATAAGGTAAACATTACAGGTCATTATAATGAATAAAAATGTTTTCTTGGCAATTTTACACCTATTTTGACAAATTTACTTGGCACTCAAAAGATGAATAAAATGAAGGCTACTCTATGCCAGGAAATTACAATATTATATTCAAAACTAATTTTAAAAAAGTAGGCCCTCATGCTATGTGTGGTCAGTGCTGCAGCCGCCACTGGTAACCACTAGCAACTGGACAGGTGGAGCCGATACACTTACAAAGCTTTGACGCTATCTTGCTCAAATAAGAAGTTTCCAAAATGCATGACACAGAAATGATTTAGATATTATAAAATATGTAGACCTAAGAGTTTATAGAGTATTATCAAATAGTAGGCACACCATAAGAGTTTACCATGGGCTTCTAAGCCTCCAGTTACGCCACTGGGCTCATGCAGTAGATCTCACCCCTCATTTTCCACTGTGACAAAACAAAATTTGATTTGAATAATATCAGAAATCCCTAAGGTAAGATTTGTATTGTATTTGTATATGGAAACTTTAACAAGCAAGAATAATAAGTATCGGACCTGCCCCCTCCTCTGTTTGGACCCCTGGTTGGTACATACAGACTGAACACAGTAGCGACTTAAGAGCAATGTTTTTATACATACAGATGGATACGCCGCTCACTCGCTCGCGCATCCCCGTCAGTAAGGCGGCGGGGAGCATGGACAGAAGTCTTCCCTGCCCGACTCCGCTTCAGAGAGATGGGCAAGGAGCTGGGCAGAGCGGGCAGTGAGCGGGAAGACGGGCGGAGGGCTGCAGGGCTTCCAGGAGAATGGGGGCGCATGAGCATCTCATGCATGTGCCCCAGTCTGTCAGACTCCGGCGGCTGGCAGGAGATGGCGAATAATGAGAGCGGCTCCATTTCTACAAGCTCACAACTATTAGCAGATATTCACCCAAAAAAGCATTTTCCCACCCACTTTCCCAGTCAATCCCGATGTCATCCTCATTGTGAGCGAGATCACAGCGGCACCTTTGTGCATGCACAATTGGATTTTAGCGCATACAGAGTCTGACGATAATTGCTCCTTTGAGTAAAAACATGAATTAGGCCCTATGTGCGGGTTCTCTAATGTATGGCTCTCTTTATACCAGTTCTGAATTCCCCATTTTTTTCAATAACAGCCCTGCGATGACTGCCAGTTATAAAATAAATATCTTAGCTCATGTACTTACAATACCTTAATCTGTTTTTGGGTCAGAAGTTAGTCATTGTGATGGCTTGCCAAGTAACATGGCATGCTTGACCCTTCACAGTAGTATAACTGAGAAACCTTGTGCAACATCTGCAAGATAATTTACAGCAAATATCGTAATCCAAAGAAAATAAAACTAGGATAAATATACAGTATAAAAAAATCTATTTTTATTGTATAATGTTTGAAATCAATACATAAGTGATGTTATAAAACAGGGTGGTGTTTTCCATATGATATCCACATTTGAATATAAAAACAGTGTGGTGCAGAACATATACGTTGTTACTTTATAATAAGCATTTATGTATAATAAATGCAAAAACATTTATAAATAAAGTAAATCTTCCTTTATAGAGATAAAGCAGACTATAAAGTCACCGCAGAAACCCAGTAATACAGCCCTTAAGTAATTAATAATAATAAAAATTAAAAACAATGTTGAGGATCATTAAACTATAATAAAACAATAAACAGAAATTTTCAGTTAGAAAATTGCTTTTGTTGTAAGGAAAATTAGGGTTGATATATCAAGCGGTGAAAAGAATGGGGACGTGGGCCAGAGAAGAAGTTACCCCTAGAAACCAATCAGCTTTGAGGAAGCATTTATCAAGTACATAATATAGAATGATAGGTACATGTTGATTGGTTGCTATGGGAATCTTCTCCACTATTTTCTCTGCTTAATATAAAGAATCAACCCCAATGTTACAACATTTTAGAATAATCTTCGTTTCCTATTGGTCATGTCTTGTTGATCCGAAATATATTGTTCATTCATTTTGAATCTGCACAACGATAATACTAACATATGATAATTACTTTTAAAAGGAAGATGTATGAAAGCTTCAAGAGAGATAAAGCAGAGAAGGAGATAAAGGCCCTTATTCTGATCGGTGCGGCCGGATCCGAATATGCGGCCAGCACCGTGCGTCCTAAACCCCGCCTTCCATACGGATCGCCAACTCTGTCCGAACGCGGTAAGAAGCTGTCCGAACGGACCGCACGTGTATTTCTCATGAATACACCTCCTCCATCTCAGGGAACCTCCCCCATCATTCGATGGTCGCAGACCATCGAATGCAGGACCGAGTGGCCAGGCAGCTCCCGCAACCTCAGACCACACGGGCATTTCTCCGTGCAAAAGCAGGGATCTGGGCTGGCAGCTGACATCCGGCAATGTCATATGTCCGCCCCCTACACGTGCGTCACTGCCGTATTACCATACGTACGCCCAGCGTTTGCATGGAACGCCCATGAAACGCGGGGTGTAAACATATGGTAATGAGCCCAAACAGCCCTTCACACCCCTCTCCACCCCCTGTTCGTAGTGTACACATTTCATGCGGAATGTGGCCGTGCGTCCCGCTCGCACATGCGCAGAGACGCCTCTGCACATGCGCAGACACAAAACATCGGCGGCACGAACGCACGCGGATATTACCGCACCAACCAGAATAAGGGCCAAAGTACCAACCATTCAGTTAGAAACTGCTTGATTGTCAATTTTCTCTCTCTCATCTTTATCTCACTCCAAACTTTGACAACTCTCCCTATTATGCTGGGTACACACTGAGCATTATATTGTCCATGTGATCAAAGGGACAATAAATTATATGACTATGATTGACAATGTTGACAAAAACACATCACGTTGGCCGTGCAGCAAACCTATTGCCCGATAGATCTGCAGATAATTTGGTGTAATCTGACGACCACCCGTACATTTCCTGCAGGGACTGACATCCAGTGGCGGATTCAGGGGGGGGCACCCGGGCACGTGCCCCCTGTCATTTATTTTGTAGCTGAGGACCAGGGCTTTCCAACGAGCCCAGCCCCGTGTCTCTAGCCCCCCGGGAACCGGAGATATCGCCTGGCAAACCTGTAACGTTTTTTCCCCATAGGATAATATGGGACCCGTCAATTCCGACCCCGACCCGATTCCGACGGCTGCCAGTTCCCGCCCTGGCATCACAGAAGCTTGTGGTTAATTTCATTAAATTCCAAATCGCTGGGCCTTCAATATGATACCAGTCTGGTCCAAATCGGTCAATTGCTTCCAGAGATATTCCGTGTAAACCGATTTTTTAATTTTTGAAATGTAATTTCATGGCTGTTCATGTTCTTTGAGGACAGATTACTCTGGAACCAAACGTTCCAGTTTCACTGGACCAAAATCATTCAAAGCCCACTCAAAAGTTCTTCAATATAATACTTGTCTCATGTAAATGGGTCAGTTGGTTCCGAAGATATAGCCGGTTAAATGAGATAACTGGTTAAAGGGGGGAGGGGTGGTTTTCTCTCCCCCTCACACCAGAAAATGCAGGGACTAGGCTGGTGTAAAAGGGGCCAACCTGGGAATGCATTTTCTGGTGTGAAAGGGGTATTATTTCAAATAGCCGGGACCTGCAGTGCTCTGAATACAGCCAGGCTCTGCCACTGTCAGTGGCTATCACTTCTGCCGGCGGCTGTCCCCCATTTACCACGAGCCTGTATTCCCCCTTGGCAATGAGCATGTAATCCCACATGGCAACGAGCATGGAACCTCTGGCAATGAGCATAGAACCCTTGGCAATGAGCATGTAGAGAAGCAGTACTTATGTAGCATAATTTTTAATAGGCATTATGGTGTTTGGCATAACACATAATGGACATAATGGCGTGTAATTTAACGTGTAATGGACATTATGGTGTAAATGTTTAATGCGAGCCTTTGGTAGACATTGTCCCTGTTTATGAAGTGTATTGTGAATTTTTGCTTAATCTGTGTGGCATTATGTAAATTCTGGCTCAATCCGTATGGCATTATGTGAATTTTGTCTCAATCCGTGTGGCATTATGTGAATTTTGGCTCAATCCATGTGGCATTATGTGAATTTTGGCTCAATCCGTGTGGCATTATGTGAATTTTTTCCCAATCCATGTGGCATTATGTGATTTTTTTCCCAATCCATGTGGCATTATGTGAATTTTGGCTCAAACCTTGTGGCATTATGTGAATTTTGGCTCAATCCATGTGGCATTATGTGAATTTTGGCTCAATCCGTATGGCATTTTATGCATTTGGCTCAATCCGTGTGGCATTATGTGAATTTTGACACAATCCATTTGGCATTATGTGAATTTTGGCTTAATCCGTGTGTGTTATTATGTAAATTTTGGCTCAATCCATGTGGCATTATGTGAATTTTGACACAATCCATGTGGCATTATTTGAATTTTGTCTCAATCCATGTGGCATTATGTCAATTTTGGCTCATTCCTTTTGACATCATGTGTAAGGGGCAAGTATAATGGGGTCTAGTATTTTGTTGCATAATGTGTAGAAGTTGTATATGGTGTTGACACGCCCCCTGTTGAGTGGCCACACACCCTTTTCCGGAGCGCGCCTTTGGCGCTCGCACAACTACATCCTTCACTTTTGTCGCCTTGGTGGGCCTGCGTACTTTAAATGCCAGGGCCTATTTTTAATTCCATTCCCACCCTCTCCTGCCGCTCTCTTAGCATGTACACTGGCACCACTAACACCGCCCCTTCCCCACCCAAACCCTTTTTTATCGTGGTGCCCCCCCTGTCATTTTATCCTGGATCCGCCCCTGCTGACATCCCAGCTGGGCTAGCAAAATCAAATGCCCATCCAGCTGCATGTGGGGACCAACATATCGAGCAGCCAATTGGTAAGAGTGTATGCGTACCAAATTAGCCTGTCATTAGGTGGGTACCCAGCTTTGATGACTGGATATGTGCATGTATTCACATCACACCAGTTCTATACACTGGTGTAAGATGTTTTTTGCATTATGAATGATGACAATACTTATTCTACTTTCTGAATATAAAAAACTATATCCAATGATCTGCGCTAATTTTAACGAGGTGCATATAAGTCTGAATTAATGCTAGACACAATTTTATCAAATCATTTTTAATAATAAAAATAAATGAATAAATATATCACAATGCAATAAAAACTAAGATAAAAAATAAACAATAAGAGTATAATGCTCATATGTTTTTAAGGTGGCCACCTACCATTCACAAGTGTAATTGATTAATTTATTATGTGCATATTTGGATTATTTAAGGCAGGCCAAATATAAGCATATAATCATGTAAACATATGTGCACAAATATATATATATATATATATTGAAATCTGCAGGAATTGACCCCGGTTTTTGGATAGTAATATCCTCCACTCTGTATATGGAGAAGAATGTCCCAATCAGTAAGCCAGATCTATTATAGCAAAGTTCATTACTTAAAAGTAACCAATCTGTAGATGTAAGTCTCCACTAATTTGCGCAATACTCGCAAGTTCCAATATTGATGAGTAGCTTATGGCAGTTTCGACGCAGGGAGGCGGGAGGGCTATTCCGTGCAAAGTTTACTGCCCTCCGTTCTACTACCCACTGATGGAAGGTAATGAAGGTGAGATGCCAGGAAAGAAGACTAACCCAAATCCAGCAGTTGTAGTCAGTTTGGTCTGCCGCGTCTCTCACACTCGGCAGCAGTTGGTCTCATGTCCGGCTTATGCTGGCACCTGTACAACTACAGAGCCGCGTCTCTCACCCGCCGCTCTGCCATCAGCGGCACTCGGACAATGCGTGTCCATACAGGCGTTGGTCCAATGTAGACAAGGTATGAGGTGCATCAGTGGAGGTATTTTTACTGGCTCAAAATTTCTCTATTTCCAGGGGTACCGGATCCCCTAACGCGTTTCGCTCTGGTATGAGCTTTTTCAAAGAGTACTTTCTGAATACAAACATGTAAAGAATACACTGAAAGAGAACACTCCCATAATAACTGTATCAAACAGGGGGAAAAATAGTGATTTGCAGTTGTTAAATAATGGGGCAAAGAGCTTCCAAGATCACAATTTAAAATCCAGAGTCTTAAGCCCCCCCATCCACTACGCAGACATATCTATAGCTACAAATCTCTTCAGATTTCCCTTGAACTCTCCCAGATATCTAACCTGACCCTGGGTTACAACTGCACAATCATGTTGGGGATGGGGGACCAAAATCTGATATTTTTAGGATCTTTGTCAAAAGGTAACTGCATAGCTGAAATGACCTGGCATTTGTACAAAGTCATAGACTTCCAGTCAAAGATAAACAAGTTCATTTAGAGTTGGATGCATTTATCTTAATTGTGTGCCGTTAAAAAAAAAGCACATTTACATGTTTATTTTGAAGTGTACAGTCTCGTTACATTCCCAGTTACCATACATACAGTATGTAAATGTGTCTAACTGAAGATTCATAAAAGAGTATTTCAAAATACTAGGGACCTCATTCATAATTATCATCAACATCTCCTGTGCCACTACCGACTGCTAGAGACAGCTAAACTTTTAGCAACAAATGCTACAGCTCTCCTAGATTATAAACCAGCCAAAACAGCTGCTGATGGGAAGCGGGACTGTCCCAAAAAAAAAAAAACGGGACGGTCCCTTGAAAATCAGGACAGTTGGGAGGTATGGCTTAGGGTATCCTTTTCTCCCCAGGAATTGTGACTAACTTGTCAGGAGTGGGCTGGATCACAAACTTCACCATGGACACTACTGAACATATATCATTGCTGATTTGGAGTGTACTGTATTTGATCTCATTGTCTTCGCCTGCACTGACCTTGGCTTTTTTTGTGAGAAAGATTCCCGGTGGGCCAATATATATCACACGCCTGTTTTGTTTGCTGACATTGCTGATTAAGGGGCAGTTTTATTAAGCTTGGTGAAGAGATAAACTGGCGATAAAGCGGAGAAAAGGTAAAAGGAGATGAAGCACCAGCCAATCAACTCCCAACTGTCTTTTTCAAACACAACTGATTGGCTGGTGCTTTATCTCCTTTTACGTTTTCTCCGCTTTATCTCCAGTTTATCTCTTCTCCGAGCTTAATAAATCTGCCCCTAAGTGATTAAGACCCAGACTGATGTAAATTTTTGCAAATGGTATCCTCATGATTGGGAGTCAGTTATCACCAATTGCACTGGGGCAATGCAACTTGTTTTGTTTTGAGAGAATGCTGGGTCCAGGACTACATGTTTTTCCAATTAATTATGTAAATAGGGAAGATTCTGATTAATTGCAAATATGATAACTACGTTTCCCAAACAAATGAAGCAAGACTGAATTAGGAATCCATCTTTTCTCTGAAATATCTGTATTATGGGCCTACACATGGAGCGATATTGGTCTATTTTCTAACAATCTGACTAGATTTGACTAGATCACTTAGAAATTAAGCACAAATTGCTGTGTCTGTAGGGCCCATAGTGATAGAGTGATCGCTGGGCTAGATAGTTCAGGCATGCTTGAACTATCTATTCATTCCCTGTGTTCTGAAATATCTAGTCATTCCCTGTGTTCTCTCTATTGAGAACAAGGGCAGTGACAGATTGCTCAGCAAACATCACTGGTGCAGCGCTGTGTGCTGAGAGATACTAGATCGCTCAGCACACTGCTCCCATTACCCCGTGTGTATCACCCATACGTCTATTAAAGCTTCTCACAATGTCTACAAAAACCATTATGAGTTGTATAACCAGTGTAACATGCTATTTATACTGTTCTCTCCCTGAAAATGTCTTCCCGGAAAGTAAATATATCTTCAATCATTTGGTTGAAGAAGGAGACTGCTACATAAGTGAATCCTTTAATAAGTATAATATTGTATATCATTCTTGTAAAAATTCTAACTTGTAAGCTGAAACTATACTTGATGGCAGATTAATAGGTTTTGGCTTATCCAACCTGACCATACGATTATTTTCATGTCTGCTAAAAACCGCTGCTTAGAAATGTTTGATTTTTTTTTTAAATATTTTTCCACATTTTAATATATATCTATTTGTATCTTTTGATTTAATTACATATCGCTATATTTTGGTCTGCTTTTGAAAACTTGTAATTGTTTTGCATAGTTACTCTGAAACCTGTCTCTTAGCTTCTGCCAGTAATCTCCTCCATCCATTCCAGAATATCTAAGGAACATTTTTGAAAATGGCTGTACTTGTAACATTAATGAACTGGTTGCTGTGAAGACGATTCAGACGTATGTGCTAATTTTACGTTACTAGTAGAACAATCTAAACTATCGGGATCCCCGATGCTGTGGGCAATCTGGAGTCTTGATGATACTTAGGGAAATGCATCAGTAAGGCTCTGGCCAGTACGGCAGAAGGCATGAATCACAGAACTTCCAAGCAGAACCAGAGCTACTAATTGCATTCTCATGCTCTCCAGGACATCTCACTTGGACCTTCTCCAATGCATAATGAACAGTACTGTACGTTGCAGGGCCAAAAACCATTAAGTGTGCCTTAGAATGGGCAGAGAAACTCACACACAGACTGTCACTAAAAGCTAAGGGGTTCCACGGATGGCATATCACGTTACAAATCATGGCCGCCATTTTGTAAACGTGGGGAATGAACAGTGGATCGCCTGTACTAGAATGCCCCATCATTGATTGGATTTATAAAGACTCTCATTGAATAGTTACAATTGGATTTCAATAATGCAATCTAAGTAGATTGCAGTGAGATCTGAATTTTCTTCATACATTGCCCAATATTTAAGGGTCAGCCCTCACACATGCGCCAAAGATTGTTTTGACCATTCTATACTTTATCCCTCGCATATCAAATACAGTCCTAAATTAATGGAAACTAAATGTATATTCAGTAGAGAGGAAGTGGCTACAATGGTCGACAGTTTAATAGAATAACAATGACCAAACTATTTTTATATTGCATGTGGGAGGCTTTAGAGCTGCTGTTATACATTACTGCAAATGAGACATCCTCTTGGATAGTGTTTTCAATAAAACACAGGCAGCAAATAATAGGATAAAAATATATGTTCAGCCTTAGTTTGGTTCATATAGATGTACTGTGCTGTAATCTATTGTAGCATTTCATTCAGTCTCAACTAAAGCAAAGTTGTTTTTTTGGAAAACATTTCTGTCTTCTATTGCTAAGTAGCCAGTAGTTTAGTACAAAAAAAGGGGGGAAAAAAGAAAATAAATTGAATTTGTGCACAGAGTTTGTTCAGATGTTTCCGCATCAGTACATGTGGCATGAAAACCTTTCCTCTTTTACGGAAACATCGTAAAAATGCTTTTTTTTTTTTTCCCTTAAACATCATATGTTTGTAATTTAAAACTATGAAATTATATCTTCTCACTCAAGTTCCCACAATGAAAGGGGCATGGCTATTGTAAAAAAAAAAAAAAGAGATAATTATACTGGAATTAAATAACGCCAAACCCATCCTTGACAGGAAACCCACAGATGATGTGGTGTCCAATTGGGCAGGAGTGACCAAGCCAAACCACAAAGTCTTGACGCTTTAATCATCTCCCTCCCTCTCAAGATCTGTGCTAGCACAGTCAGCAAGAGGCTCTGCCAAAGCATTAACCCAAAGTCCAATCACAAGCGTAAACTCAGCTGAAAATCGTACAGTGCATAGAAAAACTGGTAATATCTGTCCCATTGTGGTAACATGCTGATATTATTATACAGTCACTGTGTAATAATAACAATAAACCCTTCTGTGTATTACTTTCTCAGCATTCAGAGTCCTATACTGTACACTGTATTTATCCTCATTTAGCTACAGTACTTTCTAGGAGTCAATCTTCCCTATTTAGGCTATTGTGGCTATTATCTTCTACATCCATTGGAAGCTGTGTTTTTATTCAATGGACCCATCACTGGTGGACTTCATCTGTGTAGAGCAAAATGGCTGAGGTGCAGTGCAAGATTGTATTGCTTGGGACAATATTGTCACAACGATAATTAAATATTCTGAAATACGGAATAATCCATTATCCAAAATTCTACTGGTCCCGAGCATTTTGGATAAGGGATACTCAACCTGTAGTAACATGCAAGGATGAATCGTAATAACCAACATTGAAATTAAGAATATTATTGGGAGACTTAAAAATGCTATTATATACGACTGGAGTCGTATTCATCTAATCCCCAGTGTTAAAGCTAGGGTAAATAATAAGATGGAACACAGGCAACCAATCAGAGCTATAGAATATATTATACATCATTACTGATAGATAGAAATTGTAGTTACTATGTGCAATAAGTGCACATCCACTATAAAAGGTTTGATGAAATGTTCATCTTGGTTCCTAGATTAACAGAAATTCCTACATTGACATTCATTGATTTACTACATTGGTCATATTTTTACTTAATACAATGGTTAATTGTATCCCTGCAGTTGATGAGACACCCAAAATGAATCCAACCTCAAATAATGCTGGCCATACACTAGACCAACTTTCATCCAAACGTCCAACTAGGAAACGGAATTTGTAATTCAATAATTCCGGAAACGGTCAAAAATGGTCACTTAAACAAGGTACTGTAGTTGCATCTTTTTGATATAAACAATTTGACTGAATGTTTTTCTCCATTTTCTTGGGTTTGTGAGAAAATCTCTGCTTGTCATCTGCTCCCATCCAGTATCAGATTTCCAGTCCAACCAAACAACTAGTTGGATGGTTGGATGAAAGTTGGTTTAGTGTATGGCTGGCATTAGTTACTCCACCACACACATAGCACAGAGTGTGTGAATTGAGGGCTATACTTTTATATTATTTCAACATCTAATCATTTGTTCCAGCCAACATTTTCTTGTTTGTATTTTGTTGACTTAATTGAAAATGACTGCTTACACTGATTGGCATAACTTGTTTAGAATAAGTTCCTATGATTTGGAAAATGATACTAATCAATGTGGCATTATTCTGTAAATAAACTGACTGATATGAGTATGATTACAAAATGTACAAAATATTCTGACTTTACCCTTAGTGGTGACCCGTCTTTTAAGGACATTACATTTTTGTTTTTCTTCATTCATTTAAAATGTCCTAATTCAATCATATTTGAAAACTAAGTATACTGTACAGTAAGTCCTGCAAGGTTCAGATTGAGACATACTAATGTCTTGTATAGTATGTGAGTCTCTATTATGGACTTTAGTCAAAGTCTATCATTTAGGTGGCTCCTTTTTTAAAAGAGCACATACAATTACAGCACTTATAAATCACATTCTTAGGTTTCTGTATCTTTTAAACCAAAAACAGTGATTACTATGTTTCCGAGAGTGTGAGGAGTGGTCAAACCATTGCGCAAACAAAAAAACACTAGTGCTGCCTGTGTACACTTGAGGTCTTCACCAAAAAACCTCAAAACATGCAAAAAATCTCAAATGCATAGTGACACAATGGTTAAAAAATAACAGAAATAATACAACCTTGATTATTAAGCTGGATTAATCAGTGGATCTTCAAATTAATACATTCATTGATGTTTGGTGGGCGTGGGCATGATGCAGCAGACGATGCAGGAGCTGCAGACGTGGGATAGAGGAGAGGGGAAAGAGGAGAGGGGAAGACCAGTGCACAGTTATATTGTTTATGATATGGAGAATTGTTATGAAAGATCCACAATTGTTAATAATGAGGTGATTTATTACATTGTATAATTGGTGTGGTGGTGCACCCATGAGAATAAAAAAGGTTCACAGTTGACGGAGAAAAAAGGACTCTTTTTTGTTGGAGCATCCCACAGAAGCTTCTGCTCCTCTTCTACTCCGCAATTGTGGAGTCTGTATTGTACTCCTCAATACTGGTCTGGTACGTTTTCGCCAGCGAGAGAGACAAATGCAGACTCCAAAATGTAGTCAGAACTGCAGAGAAGATAATCGGGATAGATCTTCCATCTGTCCAGGACCTGTACCTGTCCAGAGCAAAAAAGCAGGCAACAAAGATAGTCAAGGACCAACTACATCCTGGCCATGGCTTGTTTAACCTGCTGCCATCAGGCAGACGCTACAGGGCCAGAGGCGTAGGGAGGGCGGAGCCACCGGAGCTCCTGCTCCGGGCGCCGATTGGTTGGCTGGCGCCGCCGGCCCGCCCCCCCTCCGCAAATGATCCCTGTGGCGTACGCCCGGGCAGCGCCGGCGACTGCCATGCCCGGCGCCTGCCTCCTGCCCAGTCTGCTCGCCCGGTCCCCACCGCCAAGCGTCACGGGCGGTGAGGGCGGGCTGACAGTCACGCCGAGTCCATATCATGTCCTCCTGCGGCTGCCTCTGTATTGCTGCTGCTGCTGCTCGGTCCCGCTTCCAAGTTCCGGGCAGCGCAGGCAGCCACCGAAGCAGCACTAGTGACAACAATGTACACTGTCACTGTGTGTCACACTCCTCCCAGCGGCACTGCGGCAGCCAGAGTGTCACATGTCTCTCTGACCCCCTCCCTCCTCCCTGGCTACAGCAGCGTCATCAGCCTTCCCAAGCGCTGGCTGTAGCCTGGAGGGGGAGAAGGTGTGTTGCTGGCTGCCGCCCGTGCCTTATTCCGGTAATCAAGGTGGATTGATTTTTTTTTTTTTTGACAGCTAAAGAATGTACTTAAAATAAACATAGTAAGCCTGTTTTTTTGCTGGATTCGTGGAGCCCGAGGGGTGGGGGGGGGGGGGTGTAGTGGGGTGGGGGGGGGGTATGGGAGAGTGAATCTCTGGCTTCTGCTGCTGCCCTGGCCTGCTGTGCTGTATATATATTTATTTATGCTGTATATATATCTATCTGTCTTTATTTATCTTTATTTACAGCTGTCAGCATGTTATATATAGCGCAGCAGCTTCCTTTACAGTGTCTTATATAGCGCAGCAGATTCCGTTACAGCGTCTTATATAGCGCAGCAGATTCCGTTACAGCATCTTATATAGCGCAGCAGATTCCGTTACAGTGTCTTATATAGCTCAGCAGATTCCGTTACAGGGTCTTATATAGCGCAGCAGATTCCGTTACAGCGTCTTATACAGCGCAGCAGATTCCGTTACAGTGTCTTATATAGCGCAGCAGATTCCGTTACAGTTTCTTATATAGTGCAGCAGATTCCATTACAGTGTCTTATATAGCGCAGCAGATTCCGTTACAGCGTCTTATATAGCGCAGCAGATTCCGTTACAGTGTCGTATATAGCGCAGCAGATTCCGTTACAGTGTCTTATATAGCGTGGCAGATTCCATTACAGCGTCTTATATAGCGCAGCAGATTCCGTTACAGTGTCTTATATAGTGCAGCAGATTCTGTTACAGTGTCTTATATAGCGCAGCAGATTCAGTTACAGTGTCTTATATAGAGCAGCAATTTCCATTACAGCGTTTTATATAGCGCAACAGATTCCGTTACAGTGTCTTATATAGTGCAGCAGATTCCGTTACAGTGTCTTATTTAGCGCAGCAGATTCAGTTACAGTGTCTTATATAGAGCAGCAATTTCTGTTACAGCGTTTTATATAGCGCAGCAGATTCCGTTACAGTGTCTTATATAGTGCAGCAGATTCCGTTACAGTGTCTTATAAACAGTATTTCAAATGTAACATGCCAACACATGTTAGCCACGCCCCCAATTTATTACCGAGGGGGGGGGGGCGCGAAATATGCCCTTGCTCCGGGCACCATGGCACCTAGCTACACCGCTGTACATTGCTATTCTAACCAGTTACAGTAGAAGCCTAAAAAGTTTCTTTACTCAAGCGGTTCACCCTCTGCACATAATCTAATACGGTGTCCCCTCGGAATAACTTTATATATGACCGTACATGTTCCCCCATCTGTTTATATTGTTTATTGTTTATACTGTATGCTGTTTACTTGTTACCCACCTGGCTGCTGCACAGCAAACCGCAAACAAATTACTAGTATACACAAGTATACCTGGCCAATAAAGCTGATTCTGATTCTTATCTGAAATTGTATCTTGTATTCACAATGAAAGGCATATGTTCATTGTATAGTATGGATGACTAAACACAAGTGAGGACATACTTCAAAAGTTGGGGTAGTCAGCCCTGTAGTGTGAATGCAATCACTATCACTCACAAAGTGGTAGGGAGCAATCCCTATGATAATGATTGTATTAAAACTTCACTTTTAATCTAATGTATAAAATAGTGCACACACACACACACACACATATATATATATATATATATATATATATATATATATATAGTAACAGAGACGGGGTCGGCACTCTGGAAGAGATGGTAGATGCCTAGGTGCCTTCCAATACGATGATATACGAGTGGGAACCGAAGGTTGCTGGTATGCTTCCTGCGGATGAAGAGGCGGCACTCAGAGGACTTCACATAAAGATTTTATTAAAGTAGATGATGCCTGTAAAAACGACAACGTTTCAAGGCCCACACTGGCCTTTTCATCAGGTCAAATAACGTGCATAGGGGATGCGGTTAATTTCCCGGCGGTCGGGATCCCGGCGGTCGGAATCCCGACACTGGAATCCCGACCGCGGAAATCCCGAAACTTTCTCCCTCCGTGGGTGTCCACGACACCCATAGAGGGAGAATAAAATAGCGTGCCGAGCATAGCGAGGCACCGGGCCCGCTGCGTGGCGAGCGCAGCGAGCCCGCAAGGGGGGGCGATCCATGTCCCCCCCTTGTCGGGATTTCGGCGGTCGGGATTCCGGTGTCGGGATTCTGAACGCCGGGATCCCGACCGCCGGAAAATCGTATCGGACCCCGTGCATAGCGGTGTAAAAACAATATATAAGTGAACCAGGTTCACTTATATATTGTTTTTACACCGCTATGCACGTTATTTGACCTGATGAAAAGGCCAGTGTGGGCCTTGAAACGTTGTCGTTTTTACATGCATCATCTACTTTCATAAAATCTTTATGTGAAGTCCTCTGAGTGCCACCTCTTCATCCGCAGGAAGCATACCAGCAACCTTCGGTTCCCACTCGTATATATATATATATATATATATATATGACACACAAACAAATAGATGGTACTTGTTTCCTAGCACGGCCACCACGATTTCTATCGTGGTGGTCGTGTCGGAAAAAATCGTGTCGGTCGCGTCGGGTGCATACCAAAACCCACACGACGCGACCGACGCGATGTACCCGATTTCTCCATAGGCTTCAATGTTAAAATAATTTAACATTGAAGCCTATGGAGAAATCGGGTCCATCGTGTCCGTAGGCTTCAATGTTAAATTATTTTAACATTGAAGCCTATGGAGAAATCGTGTCCATCGTGTCCATAGGCTTCAATGTTAAATTATTTTAACATTGAAACTGAGTCCATTTAACATAGGAAAAAATGGTAAAATGGCCAATATGGGCCATTTCTCATTGGGTATGGCCCCGTCATGTGTGTAAAAAATAATGGCCCCCCATTGTGGGCGCCACCCCCACGATTGACGCGAACCCGAAGCGTGGCGAGCGCAGCGAGCCCGCGAGGGGCGGCGGTGCGTGTCCTCCGACCTTTTCATTCCCCTACTATCCACGTCAGTGTGGAGTTGAGAATAGATTAGTGTGGCGAGCGCAGCGAGCCACCGAGCCCGAAGCGTGGCGAGCGCAGCGAGCCCTGCGAGGGGACGCTGATACCTTCACAGATCCCTGCGTCCCCTCGCGGGCTTCACAGGTATCAGCGTCCCCTCGCGGGGCTCGCTGCGCTCGCCACGGTTCGGGCTCGGTGGCTCGCTGCGCTCGCCACACTAATCTATTCTCAACTCCACGCCGACGTGGATAGTAGGTTAATGAAAAGGTCGGAGGACGCGCACCGCCGCCCCTCGCGGGCTCGCTGCGCTCGCCACGCTTCGGGTTCGCGTCGATCGTGGGGGTGGCGGCCACAATGGGGGACCATTATTTTTTACACACATGACGGGGCCATACCCAATGAGAAATGGCCCTTATTCGGCCTTTTCCCATTTTTTCCTATGTTAAATGGACTCAGTTTCAATGTTAAAAAAATGTAACATTGAAGCCTATGGACAAATCTGGTCCATCGCATAGGCTTCAATGTTAGATATTTTAACATTGAAGCCTATGGAGAAATCAGGGGCATCGCGTCGGTCGCGTCGTGTGCCTTCTTACCCGAGTACTGCTTTTTCAAAGGAAATCGCGGGCATCGTGTGCCTTAAAGTTAAGGCACACGATGCCCGCGATTGTGGCCGTGATAGGAAACAAGGGTACTTATGTATTATCTGGGCTCCCATGTTAAATGCACCCCATTTTTTCATACCCCTACTATCCAACTACGCATGGAGTTGATTTTATATAGTGTGGCGAGCGCAGCGAGCCACCGTGCCCGAAGCGTGGCGAGCGCAGCGAGCCCCGCAAGGGGACGCGGTCTCATAAGAAAAACGGGAGCCCAGATATTACATAAGTACCGAAACAAGTACCAAATAGATAATTGGAGGGATAAGGTAAAGTTCATATGTCCCTGTAAAAAGATGTGAAACAAGGACAGTATATCACACTCTGATAGATCTCTCTGAAAGATACAGGAATGAAACAATAATTTTGACACAATGGGCCAGATTCTCTAAGCTTCAAAAGTGATAAAATGGAGAGTGATAAACAGCCAGCCAATCAGCTCCAGCCTGACATTTTTCAAACACAGTCTGTAAAATGACAGGTAGGAGCTGATTGGATGGCTGTTTATCACTCTCCATTTTACCACTTTTGAAGTTTAGAGAATCTAGCCCACTGTCAGAAAACACGGTCAAATTGTTACTCTGTGTTCATTCGCCCATTAATAATGTCAGACAGTCTGCAAACAACTAGATCGCATTCTAGCATACCATTATATTGGCTATAAATCTCTGTGGGGAAAAATTGTGCATCAGAAGTGGCAAAATCTAGCATAAAGTGTGGCAGTCTTGTCCTGGTAACAGTACTAAATATGTCACTCCACAGTGTTATATAAAGATCACTTACATTTGCCAGCAGTAAGAAATATCACTTCATTTTGTGACAATGTTTTAATACTCTGTCATATTAAACTATTTCACTGGCAGAAGGAAAAACAGTTTAACGGTAGTAATGGCATCAATTAGCACTTTGACGGCAGTCTGTGACAAATCACACAGTTTACAAATGCTCAATAAATAGTGTAAATGAAGCAGTTAATTGGATGGTTATTGCTGTATAAGAGAGTACCATGTAGAAATGCAATGCAGATAATAAAACAGTTTATCGTTTGAACACAATTGTTAATATCTGTGCAAGATGCTGTATCTATAGAATTCCACAGGATTTAGACTATTGATATCACATCATTTTTACATAGATGGTGTACTAATAACACCACTATAAAAAAAGGAGCCAGCGAAAATATTTAAGACATAATGTAATAATTTTAATGGTGTCATAAAGGGCGCTCAAATAATTGTCCTGCAGTCACCAAGTATCACAGATTAATTCCTTATCAGTTTTTGCAGTAAGTAATTATCCATGGATATAGGTAAGAAGTGATTGAAGGTATAAACGTTCGTCTCCCCATAGATATATTAGGGTAGTACAGGGTGAGTAAAAGTCTCCCAAGTGTGCCTCCACTAGGCCGCAGCTGCCCACCATACATACCAGTTAAACATTGAGTAGTGGTAGTAGGTGTTCCAAAGTAGGTCACCCTCTCTGTTACTGACCAGGACCACTCATTTGCCAGCTGCCCCCCCTATAAGAATGGTCCTGAGGGTATGGTGGGTGAGGGAGTCCTAATAGTAGGGATGGCAGGCAGTGGCGTAGCTACGTTTTTGGCGCCCCCCGCCGTTAGGGGGGGGCGCCCATACCCATCCCCCCCGCCGCCGCCGCCCCGTCAAGCAACCCCCGCCCCGTCGCCCCGCCGCCTATGCTAACCCCCTCCCCCGCAGTCTTACCTATCGCGCTGCGCTGGTTCCGGCGGCTCCGTTCTTCTGCTGAGGACCACCACAAAATGGCCGCCCCCATACAGCAGACAGTTTCAGAGAACAGTGTGCTATATGGGGGCGGCCATTTTGTGGTGGTCCTCATCAGAAGAACGGAGCCGCCGGGACCAGCGAGATACATAAGTCTGCGGGGGATTGGGGGGGGGGGGGTAACTATAGCACCGCAACCCCCGGTGCCCCCACATGCACAGTGCCCCCCCGCGGTGGCGGGGGCTGCGGTGCTATAGTTACGCCCCTGATGGCAGGGATATAAATGAGCCTGGTAATTGCTGTCCTGTTTACTACGAGGGTAGTAGGTTAGTCGCTCCAAGCATTCAGGGTGAGAGTATTTTTAAGAAAAGTGCATAGAGTAAAGAAAAAAACAACCATTTAGTTGACATTAGTGTGCTGCTTCCCTCCACATACAAGCTTGTTTGTATTGGTGGACAGTGAGCGACACCCAGTCAGTAGGGAGGCCGTTAAGACAAGGCTCAAATAGAAGGCATAATATCACTATCTGCCTGCATGTGCTAGAGTGCGCTGCCTTTGAACGGAAGAGAGCAGAGGGGGATGAAAAATACCACAGTATTGGTTTTATTCCATGCCCTCCATGGCTGTAGGTGTCTCCATGAAGGGCATTGTAAATCTCTCTCCATTATAATTATATGGCAGTCACTGTGATGCTCTCTGTATTATATGGTCACTGCAACTCTCTCTGTATTATGTAGTGGTCACTACAACTCTCTCTGCATTATATGGCAGTAGTCACTGCTACACTCCCTATATTACATGGCAGGCATTGCACTGCTTTCTGACAAACACAATAATCGGCTGGCCACACCTCTTCAGCCATGCACCACCTCCCTTCACTGGACACCTACCACTAAATTCCCTTGTATGTCCTTCATGCTTCACCATGTTATGTCTTGGGAGTTGACCACATTTCCTCCAGTCAGAATACTTACTCACCTCAGCTGACTCTGGCAGCCAATGTGTGACCTGCAGCTCCTATTTAAACCCTTCAGGTTCATCAGCACACTGCCAGATCAAGTCACATTGCTAAAATGCTGTCTTCTGTTTAGCAGTAAAGTCTGCAGATCCTAGTGTAATTGCAGTGTTCGAGTATTGCTGTTTCTCTCTGCAGATATCAGTGCTGCTGATCTTTCCAAGCTACAAATTAATCCTATTAATCCCGTGCATCTATTCCGCTAAGTCATAGATTTCCTAGCAATAGTTACTACCTGTGTTTCAAGTTTTGAACTGTCTCCCCCAGCACTACATTTATTATAATATTATCACATTTTCTCAGATTCTCAGACCTGCTGAATATGATCCTAAAATACAGACTTATTTCTTTGCCTGCATATTAATGCTGCTGGGACTTTCTCTCCTCACTGTTCTTCCATCTGTGTTCTCTTGATATCTAAAGAAGCAGTGTTTACAATTTCTCAGCTTCCTACCACAGTATAAGCACTTTATTCACAGATGCATTCTTATAATGTCCTAAAGCTCTATGTCTGACTTGGCTCTCAGCATTACTGGTCTTAGTCCAGCATCCACCAGTGGCAGCACGGTGTTCAGTCAAAGTTCAACTGGTTCCAGACCAGTGTTCAGCACCACTGGCTCCAGCTTGGTGTTCAGTCAAAGTACCTCTGGTTCCAAGCCAGTGTGCTGTACCCCCAGTCCCATCCAGTGTATAGTTCAAGAATCATTGGTTCCAGGCAGTGTCTTGTACTACTGATCCCAGCCCAATGTCCAGTATTCAGACTCCATACCACTTATCCGATCCTGGTGTTCAGTTCCACCAGTACCAGCCTTGTGTTTAGTGTTTTAGTCTCCATGCCACCACTACCATCTTGGTTTCCAGTACACGACACAAGCAGGGAAAGCTCTAGCTTTAGGCAGCTGCCTAGGGGCTCCAGAGTGTGTGTGTGTGTGTGGGGGGGGGGGGGTGCCAATAAGTCTGACTATTACAAAATTAACTATGACTCATCCTTGTTGAACCTAATGCAAACAGCAGGCGCCGAGATTCCACAGCGCCACCTTCACACTTTCATCTAAAGTTCAGGAATGTCAGTATTGGTGAGTAGGTGGTTGAGGGAGCAGTATGCTGAAATTTGCATAGGATGCTGAAAAACCTTGCACCATCCCAGGCGCAAGCCTGGTGTTCAGAGCCATCAGTATAAGCAATCTTCTATCCTGTGTTAACAGTCTCAGCCTGGCATTTAGAACCTGTGGTTCCCGTATCTACCAGTTCTAGGGCCTTATTCAGATCTGATCGCAGTACAAATTTGTTCTCAAAATGGGCAAAACCATGTGCACTGCAGGCGGGGCAGATGTAACATGTGCAGAGAGAGTTAGATTTGGGTGAGTTATTTTGTTTATGTGCAGGGTAAATACTGGCTGTATTATTTTTACACTGCAATTTAGATTTCACTTTCAACACGCCCCACCCAAATTAAACTCTTTCTGCACTTTCTGCATCTTACATCTGCCCCACCTGCAGTGCACATGGTTTTGCCCATTTTGAGAACAAATTTGTACTGCCATCATGTCTGAATAAGGGCCTTAGTCCGGCCTCCAGTACTATACACTTCCAAGTTCCAGTGGTCATACTCCAGATTCTTCTTCAGCAAGCAGCAGCTTTAGAATACTTAGTAATTCTCACTACAGCTTCATCTATAGATAAATGCAGATTTGGACAATACAGGTCCAGAGAAAAGCACTGTCAGTAGGCATCTTGCTTCTTGGTGCCTGGGCTGAAGTTCTGACACTGGGGGCCAAGTGTAATAGGGTGTAAGTGAGAGATTTGGGAGAGTTTTCCTGTTGTTTTAAAGCAGCATTTATTTACAAAGAAAAAAAAAACAGGTTGATTTTGCCATGTAAATGATTGCCGCTTTAAAAAAAAATAGGAAAAATCTCCCAAAATCTCTCACTTTCTGATTTTCACACCCTATTACATTTGGCCCTGTGGCTTTGTGCAATGAACTGTATATAAGTTGTAGCTTGCCACATTGCACAGATATACTTACATCCATCTCTAAAACAGGCCCCAGAGCTCAGGCATAGTTTATTGCCTTGAAATTAAATATATTTTAAAATAAGTGAAGTAACCTATAAATCACTTCCAGAATTTGGAAATTAAAACCTAGTGTTTATATCTTAGTTTAATTGTACATTAACACCAGCAGCCTGAAGATATTGGCCTTAGTTTCTACATAGTGCAGATTCTGTGGTGAACACTTAACCAGAGAATATTCTGTTTTATAAACTAAGTGGTCTACAATTTGACAACGTGAAAGAACAGAAAAACATTTACTTAATATATTTGGCACAGATATGCAGTTTTCTATCTTTTCAAAGCTAAGATTTTATTTTTAATATTGTTTTATTTTTTCAAAACAACTTCCAAAATCACTCTAAAGCAGGGGTTCCCAATTTTTTTTCAAATCAAGACACCCTAGAGCAGGCATGTCCAACCTGTGGCCCTCCAGATGTGCTAAAACTACACATCCCAGCATGTATTGCCATCATTCTAGCATTCCCTAATAGCTAAATTGTGGCAAGGCATGCTGGGATGTGTAGTTTTAGCACATCTGGAGGGCCGCAGGTTGGACATGCCTGCCCTAGAGTATCAGAATTTTTCCATGACACCCCTAGGCCCCCCCCCCAACCCCCCCAAATATGAAAAATTAAGTAGATTGTGTTTTTATGTGCTTATTAGGTTCAGTTATGTGTTGAACGACATGATCAGTGGTGTAGCATGAAGCCATGGCACCCGGAGCAAGCTTATGTCACAGCGCCCACCCCCCCCCCTCCCCTCCATATTTTCATGCGTGGTGCTGGCGCCCAGGAGCAAACGCCATATGTATGTGTGTAATATATATATATATATATATATATAGAAGCTGGGATGAACCGGCACTCTCCTGCGGTAGTGATGGTGCCCGGGTATCCACACGATGATTGGGTACTCCAGAAGGTAATGTGTGTCATGCCAGGGTCTTTTTCAAAGAACGTGCCAATGTTTCAATGCCTCAAGGCGCACTACACATGAACAAACAGCCGCTGGGGAGCAGTAAGCGCTAATGCATTTATACTTACCGTACATTCCTGCAGAGTCATGGCTGGCATGAGCATGGATACGGCAGCCGGGAACGCATCCTAATTGTTGCAGGGAGTGACCATGGCAACGAGTCAGGTAGGCCGGGCACTCCTGACAAGCAGAAATTACGTCAGTGGACGGGAACGCAGCCCTACGCGGAAGTGGAGACCGAGCCACACTCGGCTGCCGGCCATGACTCTGCAGGAATGTAAGTATAAATGCATTACTGCTCACCAGCGGCTGTTTGTAACATGCTTGTTCATGTGTAGTGCACCTTGAGGAAAATGCCCCCTGCGGCATTGAAACGTTGGCACAGCCACACATGATGTATGTTTCTTGAATAAAATCGCTTTTTGAAAAAGACCCTGGAGTGACACACATTACCTTCTGGAGTATATATATATATATATATATATATATATATATATATATATATAACACACATATTTATAATACATATAATACAGAGGAATGATCTGTCTAACCCTAAAGCTCCCCCCTGCAAGCTATCCCTCCCTAACTGCTAGTACATAACCCTAATGCCCCACTGTCTAATCCCTAACCCCCCTATTTTAAGTTACTAAACCCCCTCTCCCCACTGCCTAGATCCAAGATCATATTAGACACATACACAACACACCAGACATACAGTACACACAAGACACACAGCATGATGCATACATAACACACATACACAGCACACATATATGATACACACAGCATATATACATACACAACACACATACACACAACATACATACACAGCACACATATATGATACACACAGCATATATACATAGCTTACAAATATGCATACACAAACAACATAAACAAAACACATACCAGCAGATGAGGACAGGATGAGATCTGTAGCTGCTGCTCAGTACTGTAGCTCTGTCTCTAGTCTGCTGTGTCACCCGGAAATGAATCACTGAGGAGCAGCAGCTGTTCTCTCACAGTGAATGTAGTATGTGCCGCGGAGGTGTCCCCAGGTGTCTCCTTCTCTTGGGGGTGTGGGGCTTGGGGTGAGTACCCCCTGGGCTCCCCCTTAATCCATGTCACTCTGGAAGGCAGCTACAGCCAGTTTTATAATAGACACTGCGCTAGAGCTGGCTTTCATCGCAGCTCACCAACAAGGGAAGTCAGTAAGCTCAGCCCGGCTACTGCCTGTCACTGCTCCGCATCAGGTGGTTTGGTAAAGGAAGCCACCTGATGCGGAAGCTCTGACAGCTGTACACAGGCAGTAGCCGGGCTGAGTTTGGATGACGTGTGTAAGCTGCGATGAAAGCCAGCGCTAGTTCAGTGTATAACACTGACTGGCTGCGCTGGGTTTAATTTAAGGAAGGACAGAATGGGGCTGTCAGGGGGCTGCAGGCAGCCACAACATGAATTGAAACCCCCTGTGTGCGCCACTGCGAGGTGCCGCCGCCCGGAGCACAAGCTCCGCCGGCTCCACCTTAGCTACGCCTCTGGACATGATTTGCTTTTGATTGCACACATATTTTATGATTGGCAGCCACCAGCACTGGTTTTGTCCATAAATAATTGATCATAAATAATTTGAATTGGTCCTGGACCACCAACCCGTGGTACCCCTGCAAGTGTATCCAGGCATCCCAGGGAGCCACGGCACACAGTTTGGGAACCACTGCTTTAAAGCCCCATACACATGGTGTGATTAATTTTATAATCAATCCAGATTCATTTGGGATCAAATCGGAAATCAAATTGCACGGCATAGTGAACACATTTGATTTTGACTATATAGTACAGCTCTGTAATATATAGTCTTGTCTGCACAATCTGGGGCCGCGCAACAGGATTGAACAGGGATTTAATGCAGATGAAAACCGTTCGCTGTCTATTCGATTTAATTTTGACTATATAGTCAAAATCTAATCGAAAGTTAATGTGTACAGGGCGTAAAGCTATAATTTCTCCATTGTCAATCCTTGTATAATAAAATCCACATCTTCTTGACAAAAAGTGATGGATCTCTAGCAATACATTCGGTACTTGTTTCCTATCTGGGCGCCCAGGTTTTCTACGTACGGCACCGTAATGAAATCGGATCGCATCGCATCGGATTCGGTACTCGATGATGTACGATGGCATATTTCATTTTAAATCGGATCGCATCGCATGCGGTGACGCGATCAACCAGATTTTTACATTGGAATCAATGTTAAATGGTCCCTGAGACCCGATTTTACATTGATTTCAATGTAATAACCCCGCAAACCCACGATTTGTATAGGAAACCCCCCCTGATGGTTTAAAATGCGCCTCCATTGTTAACGCCACCCCAGTATTGATGTCAACCCGAAGCGTGGCGAGCGCAGCGGTACGGTTCCTCTGACTTTTTCATACCCCCACTATCCACGTCGGCGTGGAGTTGAGAATAGAAAGTGTGGCGAGCGCAGCGAGCCACCGAGCCCGAAGCGTGGCGAGCGCAGCGTGGCGAGCGCAGCGAGCCCCGCGAGGGGACGCGGATACCTGTGAAACCCGCGAGGGGACACGGATACCTGTGAAGTATCCGCGTCCCCTCGCGGGGCTCGCTGCGCTCGCCACGCTTCGGGCACGGTGGCTCGCTGCGCTCGCCACACTTTCTATTCTCAACTCCACGCCGACGTGGATAGTGGGGGTATGAAAAAGTCGGAGGACGCGTACCGCCGCCGCTCGCCACGCTTCGGGTTGACGTCAATACTGTGTTTCTGTGCAGATGTGACAAGGGGAGGGCTTTGAAGGGTAAATAAATACAGTAGTGTTACAGATGGGCCATCCTATGGGCCAACCATAAAAGCGGGAACGAAATCGGATCGCATCGCATCGTTCAATATCGTGTATGTGCATTTGTGGTATCCGATGCGATGCGATCCGATTTTTATACGGAGAATAGCATGGTGCGCAATTAACGTAGCGGGCGCCCAGATAGGAAACAAGTACCATACATTCTCTTACTGCTTTCTCTTTCTTTTTTTCAAGAATAAAATATCATTAGTACATACCTCCCACCATAGGCGTGCGCAGCCCATTGTCTTAGGGGGTGCACCATTGGATTGGTGTGTCCATCACCGCCTTCTGGTCGTGTCCATCACCGCCTTCTGGGCGTGTCCATCACCGCCTTCTGGGCATGTCTATAAACACCTAATGGGCATCAATCCAAACAAAATAGAAGGCTACTTATTTATGTATTTGCACTTCAGAATGAATTATACCCCTCAAATACACTAGAAATCTGGACAGTGCACGCCAAAAGCACGCTGCAAAAATTTACACTGTAATGTCCATTCCATATAATTCCATACACTGTAATGGCCATCACACATTAAAGCCCATCTCACATAATGCCACACAATATGATGCTCATTCCACATAATACCACACATCGTAATGCCCATTGCACATAATGCCACAAACCATAATGCTCATTCCACTCCGAGCAGGAGGGAGACCAGGCGGGTGGGAGGTGGGACGGTGCAGGTGAGAGAGCAGGTGAGAGAGCAGGTGGGAGACCAGGCGGGAGACCAGGTGCGAGACCAGGCGGGTGGGAGGTGGGACGGAGCAGGTGGGAGATTAGGCGGTCGAGAGGTGGGACAGAGCGGGTGTGCTGTGCGCCATCACGTCTAAAGGTCAGAGCGCAGCAGTAATACCCGTTATGCCCCGGCTGCCGTGATCTGTTTGGCGGGCGGGTGCTGCTGCTGAAAATCTATTATGTGTGCTCTCATGTGCACACGTCTATGCCTCCCACTATTTTCAATGGTACTCTTTACCTAGAACGGCGCCCGTCGCGGGCATCGCGGGTACATTTATGTGTGGCCGCGACGCGACCGACGCGATGCCCGCGATTTCCCATTGAAACCCATGTTAAACATGGAAATCGTGTCGGTCGCGTCGCGGCCGGCCATAAATGTACCCGCGATGCCCGCGACGCGATGCTCCCGATTTCCCATAGGAATCAATGTTAAAAGGCGCGATGGACCCGATTTTACTGTTAAATGGCTCAATGGACCCGATTTGGCCATAGAAATCAATGTAAAATGGGCCACAGAGCCCATTAACCCTTAAATGTCCCCCCCAATTTTTAACGCCACCCCACGATCCACGGGAACCCGAAGCGTGGCGAGCGCAGCGAGCCCGCGAGGGGCGGCGGTACGCGTCCTCCGACCTTTTCATGCCCTACTATCCACTAGGGCGTGGAGTGAGAATATAATAGTGTGGCGAGCGCAGCGAGCCACCGAGCCCGAAGCGTGGCGAGCCCCGCGAGGGGACGCGGATACCTTCACAGGTAGACGCGTACCCTCGCGGGCTTCACAGGTGTCGGCGTCGCCACGGACACCTGTGAAGCCCGCGAGGGGACGCGTATAACTGTGAAGGTATCCGCGTCCCCTCGCGGGGCTCGCTGCGCTCGCCACGCTTCGGGCTCGGTGGCTCGCTGCGCTCACCACACTATTATATTCTCACTCCACGCCCTAGTGGATAGTAGGGCATGAAAAGGTCGGAGGACGCGTACCGCCGCCCCTCGCGGGCTCGCTGCGCTCGCCACGCTTCGGGTTCGCGTGGATCGTGGGGTGGCGTTAAAATTTGGGGGGGACATTTAAGGGTTATTGTGCTTATTTGGGCTCTGTGGCCCATTTAACATTGATTCCTAGGGCCAAATCGGGTCCATTGAGGCATTTAACAGTCAAATCGCGGTCAATCTGACTTTTTAACATTGTTCCCTATGGGAAAATCGCGGTCATCGCGGTCATCGCGGGCATCGCGGGCATCCCGATTTACCCGCGATGCCCGCGATGACCGCGATGACCGCGATTTTTACCCCCGACGACCGCGATTTCAATCGCGGACGCCGTTCTAGGTAAAGAGTACCTTTTCAATTTTAAAATTCAGGACATTAGTACTACAACCATCCTGCGAAACCCATGACTGACTGTGACCACATCTGTTTTAATAGACCACAACCCCAATATATGATTACCAAAATCAAATTATTATATTTGTGTATTTTCAAGGTGGTAATAGCTTTCCTTTAATGTAAAGGCTTTCATGTAAAAACTATAACAACTGCACATAGATATCCACACATTGAATCAGGGCTGCAACTAGGATTTTCATCACCGTCAGTAATTTACAGTAACTCTGCTTCGTCGCCCCGAACCCCCCCACACACACACACACACACACCCACTGCTGAATGCACATATAGGTATAACATCCAGCTCCCAGGGCTTGCAAACTCTAAGCCCTCCACCCCCTAACTGTGGCCCTGGTTTATCACACAGTCAACTTTGTAGTACCAAATATATTATACCATGCTTAGCTACTTTTGAAAATAATTTTCAGTAAGATTTGAGCGGGTAGAATTTTCCGCAGCAGGTGGGGGAAATGGGGTGGCGGGCCGTGGTCGCGCCCATGGGAACGCCCAGCATTTCATGGGCCTTCCCATGGTAATTTCCAGGCGATGCAGGTGTCAGGCAGCTGATGTCGCTGGATGTCAGCTGCCCACCCGCTTCCTATATAGGGCGCTGCAGATCCATGTGCACAGGGCTTTAGGGTTCTAGCACTACCTTTACCTACCTTAAAATTGCTTGGCGAGCACTTTCTGTGCTGCTGATCTGTGTTCTACTGCAGCGGCTGCGTCTGAGGCTGGTCCCCGGAAAACAGCTAGATTGCTGTGACAGATTCCAATTCACTGCAAGGGTCCACTGCAGGAGAAAACAGATCAGCAACATGAAGCAGCAACTCAGCTTAACACAGCACCTGGCCTCCTGCCGCTGGTTCAATTGCAGATGGCCCACCAGGAGCTCTGCACACACAAACCATTCCACTCCCATTCACAGAAGCAACAGCTACCCAGAACCTAGCGGTGGCAGTCATGGCACCAGCACATGACATTGCCCATGCAGGCACCACTCCCCCCCTCCCCAGGCATTCTGGACTTCCGTATTTTAGTCGAGCGATGCACTAAAACAAAAGTGCGGGGCAGCAGCTGGCTCATTCAAAGATTGTGAGCCTCCCCACTGAATGCGGGAGAGTAGGCAGCCCTGACCCACACCATAATATTAGATACAGCCCCCCCCCCCAGATTACACCCAGTACACAGACCACTATATTACACCATATACAGCCCCCTCATATTACACCCAGTATACAGACCACTATATTACACTATATACAGCACACCACCATATTATACCATTTTATTACACTATACACAGCACCCCACTATTACAATACACACAGCTCCTCACATTACTCTTAGCATACACACACAAAACTATATCACATAGCACACAGCACCCCCCATATCACAATACACATAGCCTCCCATAATACACAGTACATACAGCAAACCCCCCCCCCCCATATTACTCCTGTACACACCACTAAATTATATTACACACAGCCCCCTCACATTAAGCAGGACCCTCCCTCCCCCAGTCTATACCTTTCTGTGTTGATTTTTCTTAGGAGGTGCAGGGACCCGACAGCATGGTGAGGGAGGAATCTCAGAATCAGCAGGGAGAGGAGCAGGGTGAGCAGGGCCGGCCTGATGCAGATGCATGGAGCTAGCCCAGAGCCTGCTCTGTGTGTGTGTTTGGTGGGCGGGGGCAGCTTTACTGAAACAGAGCCCCGGCTGCTGGCTCTTCTGATGCAGAGACATCCTGTAAGTCAGGGGTCTTCAACCTTTAAGACACTGTGGGCCACATTAAAAAATTCAACGAAGCCCGAGGGCCACTAAGCTCTACTGTGGAATTTAGCACAGCTCTTAATAGATAGACAGCATAGTCCCCGCATAGATAGTTGGCACAGCTGCCCATACACATAAACCCTGCCCCCAATATATAGTCAGCACCAGGGTTATTTCTAAACAATTAGGGTCCCAGTGCGAACAGAATAAAAATGCAGCCCCCCATACATAACTTGGCATTTAAGAAATTGTGCGCGCCGTAGGCGCGCGCTCCCAAAAAGGGGTATGGCTTAATTATAAGGGGCGTGGTCTAATTGTAAGAGTGTGAACTAGCAGGAAAAAATACCTGACACCTCATTTTTGCGACCTGCATGGCCAGACATTGGCTACTGCAGGAATAGTTGTTGTCCTTCCATGCTTAAGTTGGCTGTCTAAACATCTAAACATGAAGGACCATTACACCATGATGCCCATTGCACATTATGCCACACACCGTGATGCCCATTACACAATATGCCACACACCGTGATGCCCATTGCACATCATGCCTCACACCATGATGCCCATTGCACCTTGCACTATAAGGCCCCCAATACTCCTGCTTATGCATATGATGCCCCCAGCAGTGCCTCTCACAAAATGCCACCAGTAGTGTCCTTCATAAAATGCCACCAGTATAAATGCCAGCCATAAAATGGCAATACTAGGACAAAATGTCCTAGTATTGCCCTCCATAGTCAGCACTGCATTGCACAGCATGCCAGCCCCCCTCCCCCATAGTCAGCACCCTCCCATACACAGGGCCACCTTGCACTGCCAGCCCCCCCTCCCCCATAGTCAGCACCCTCCCCATACACAGGGCCACATTGCACTGCCAGCCCCCCTCCCCCATAGTCAGCACCCCCAAAACATTTCTAAATGCAGCCAGGTCACCTCACCCCCCCCCCCAAAAAAAAAACATTTCTAAATGCAGCTTTCTAAGCCAGCTCACCTCACCCTCACCCTAGCCAGCTCACCTCACCCTCACCCTAGCCAGCTCACCCTCACCCCCACCTTCAACAAAACAATTCTAAAAAGACAGCTCACCCTCTCCTGAGGCACCTGCCTCAGTGTCCCTTGCAGAGGGCGGCTGCTGCTGCTGCTGGCGGCGTCAGCGGCGTCTGTGTCTGCTGCTAAGCAGGGACAGGTGCTGGCTGAGGTGCGCGGCTGGCGGCTGGCTGCGGTTGTCAGTCTCCTCCCGGCTGTCTGAAAGGGCGCGGGTGGGACGTGTGCGCAGCGTCAGGAATTGGACAATGCGCATGTCTGCGCACAGTCCCGCCCGCCCGCCCCAGCCTCCACGTCACCCAGCAGCATCCTCCGCCGCGTCCCTCTGCTAAGAGGACAGCGCGGAAGGATTTTTTTTTTTTTTCATGCAGCAAGAATCTTTTGACTGGCGGGCCAGTCAAAACAAGTCGGCGGGCCACTCGTGGCCCGCGGGCCACGGGTTGAAGACCCCTGCTGTAAGTGCGCGCAACCACAGCAGCACGGCTACCGCTACCCACAACCCCCCGGTGGCCGGCTGTGACCTCACGTGTACACGCTGACCCCTGCCATTAAACTCCACACAGGCATAGGCATTCATCCACACTCACACCACTTATCTATGAAATAATGACGCGTACAACTGAATTGGGCTTAAAGGGGACGGCTTATTTATTTTGAGCAGGGGCGGCCTATTTGAAACTAACTAAAATTTACATCCCTGCTCTAACTAAGGTGGCGGGCAAAGAACGGTATGCAATAAATCACATATGCTAGTAAAATAAAAAAGTTATGAAAATAATAAACTCCGAATCCAAGGGCCTCCTGCCCTTTTGCCTAGGACCGGCCAACTGCCAGCGTCCTTGGCAACAGAAAAATTTATATGCGGACTTCCCAAAGGACCATCTGCCCTTAAGGCCAGGGGTTGACCTTCTGCCTCTGCCCCTGACCTCGCATATATCACTAAGGCAGAGCTCACCGCTCTGCCCAAGCCAGAAAAAATTGGGCCACCTGCCCTGACACACAATCTGTCCACAAAAATGTTGCCTATCCGAAGTTAAATGATTGTTAAGGTCCAGATGTGGGCCCACCTGGATCGGTGATGCCCACATCTCGACACCAATCACCAGCTAAATGTAAATACCGCTAGAAATTAAACTACCGTTCTTTCCGCCATATCAGTTTGTCCACAAACTGACCCGCCACCACCATACTTCAAGACTCCTCTCAAAACTAACGATCTAAGGCTCTCAAGACGTCCATCATATCCTTGAAGAATAAATCAATTCCAACCAAGGAGAGATGCACCCCATCTGACCGATACAAGGTCTCGTTCCTAGAGGAAATGGCCTCATGCCTGATGACCATCCCACCTTCCGAAGCAATTGCCCTGCCGACCACTGAGTTAATCCGTCTCCACACAAGATCAATGGCCCCTGGACTAACCGCATATCTCCAGATCCTCCTAGGGATAATCTCCGACCAAAAGAATCTACAGAAACGCCACTCTCTGATTAAATCCAGCATTAAATTCCTAATCTAAAAATGAATATTGAGACCGGAATTATGTGTGAGGTCGTTGCCCCCCAGGTGAATAATAACAAAAAGGGGGTATCCGAACATCCTAACTGACTCTTCCAAAAGACCTCTCAAAGCTGACCATCTCATACCCCTACGCCCCATCCAGCGGATGAGTCGCGTTTCAGGAAAACGCTCGGCATCCGTGGTCACTGGAGACAATGACAACCAATTTATGAATGAATGTCCCACAATCCAAATCATATTGGTGTCCAATCTTTGACCTGTAATTCAAAATATTAAAAACCATTAGTAAAGTGTATACTTGATTAAAGATGGGGAAACATACCCGTGAGTTCCCATAATGGTGATTTCAGCGTACTATATTAAATTAAAGATGACTAATAGGAAGGTGATTCAGGGAACCTATTTAAACCTAATTTTGAACCCATAGCTTATTGTAGTTCTATTCTAAATTTATCTTAAAAATTTTGGGGGTGGAAAGGGGGGAGGGTTGCCCGATTTGACTTGAGGCAAAAACACAAATCTTTCACCAGCTGGCAACAGCCAAATTTAAGACTGGTGATAACTAGAGACAGGATTATATGCAACATAAAAAGCTTGAAATATGCATGCAAATATGCATGAAAAATACTTTATTTTTTAACTTATTTATTTAAAAATCTGCATAAAATTAGTTGCAAATAAACCTCAAAAATAGGCCCACAGCATCTGCAGATGTCTAGTGCTATACACAGGACTTTTTTTCTTCCTGGCTGCTACAGCAGATTGCAGCGTCCTAGGCTCTTCTTGCATCAACTACACGGACCCTCACCTCCAGCGCCAATGGATCAAATGTCAGCATAGCGTGTGAGGGCGGCGCAGTGGAAGGCTTCCTCCCTGCGCCGCATACTCACTGTGACACGGCATTTCCTCCGCGACGTGTGATGTCACAATCCTTCTGCCCACCTCCTCTGCTACAGAAGTCTGTCTCTTGGTGTAAAGTCCCAGGCCAGGGGCACGCAAAGGTTCAGGAGCTTCTTAATGGCATCCGCCCTGACTGACTTTTATCAACATGGATTGGCAGCCTAGAGCAGTGTCAGACATATCATACATCCAAGGTTCCCCACACTGCGCACATATTGCCCCAGCCTGCACACTTTACTACTACCTGGCCAGCAGCAGCAGGGCAAAGCAGTGCTGTGATTCGCAGGTGGAAAGGGGACAGGGCCTAAAATATGCACCATCATTAGATTTTTGGTAAAATATGCAAAAACCAGTGAGAATGGGCAAAATATGCAAATGCATATGCAAATATGCAAATGCATATAATCCTGTCTCTAGTGATAACACAAAAATTCCTCAAGGCCCCCCAAACGCTAAAGCACATTTGATCGAGTGGCTACTCCTCAAATGGGCTCACTGGACGATGTAGGCCTGGTGTAACGCCTAAACGCACCAGACCGCCATCTCCCAAGTGCTCGTATGTCGACCTGGGACCAACCCGACGTAGCAGCAGCCGAGAAGGCCCCGATACGGAATGAGTGTGTCTCAAAGTTGGCCGGAGAAAGACCCAGATGCAAAATACAGCGCCTGAAGACCGACCCGAACTGAAATTTAGTAAGGGGCGACCCGTCAATGTGCATTAACCCCTTCCTGACAGAGCTAGTTTTGGCGTTCCTGACAGAGCCATTTTTTTCAAATCTGACATCTCTCACTTAAGTGGGGATAACTTTTTTTTGCTTTTACTTATCCCAGTGATTTTGAGATTGTTTTTTCGTGACACATTGTACTTCAAATTAGTGGTAAATTTGGGTCGATACAGTCTGTGTTTTTTTGTGAAAAATACCAAAATGTCGTGAAAAAATGGAAAATTTAGCGATTTGCAAAATGTTAAATTTTCTGCTTGTGAGACAAATAATCATACCACTCAAAATAGTTAATAACTAACATAGACCATATGTCTACTTTATATTTCCATCATTATTTCAACTTCCTTTTAATTTTTTTGGACACTAGGAGGCTTACAATATGAATAGCAAATTCTCAAATTTTCAAGAAAATTTCAAACACTGATTTT